>NW_006239185.1:739586-777710 GCF_000226075.1 Solanum tuberosum | reverse complement strand
CTTCATTCAAATACTCAACCCTAATTTCATAGAAATTATACATAACCTAGGGTAGAATCATCATACAAACATGAATTACATAACATCACATTCAATACATAGCCTTCAATCAACATCCAACACAAACGAGGGTTAGAATTAGGAAAAAAAAGGAGAAACATGTGTTTCATGGGGAATTCTTCAAGAAACCACGAATACAACATAAATTCATCCATAATTGTTCATATAATATCAATCAAAGTCAGTTTATAACATCAATTTCACTTTAGAAAGAAGACCCACGTTTTTGGATTGAAACCTAGAAATTGGAGATTTTGAAATTCATCTTGAAGGGGGCTCTTGGGGAAAGGAATCCCAAGAGTGACAAGCAACCATACCTTATTGACAAATTAACCACGAAAATCTGAGTTGCAACGTTGGAGAGTTGGTCTTCTTCTTGAAGCTCCAATCTTCTTCAATGGAGTTCTAGAGAAGAGAGAGAGAGAGTAGAGAGAAGGAGGAACTTTAGGTTTTGATCTTTGGGGTTTTGTGTTTGAGTGATAAAAGTGAGGTAAATTGAATTAAAAATCATTATTTACAGGTCCTCTAAAGTACCCTAAATACCCCTCACTTAGTTGGACTTTTTAATGAAGTAAAAATCAATTTCTGAATTTCTGCATTTTCATCGCGGAACAAGTCCGCGACGCGGAGCTGTTCCCTGAGGATATTTGGAATTAAATTTTGAGACAGTAGAGTCCGCGACAGGAACGCGTCGCGAACTAGATTTTTGCTCCTTGGGTGAGCTAGTTCGCGACGCGGAGCTATTCCCTCCAAGTGCAATTTGCAAGCTGGGTGGAAGAACCCATAGATGAATAAGCTTAACATACCTCTTTTCAAAGCCCTAAATAAAGCTTGAATAAATGGAGAAACACTGCCCTCTTCTCTTCTCTTCTTCTTGTTCACTTCTTGAGAGAGAATTTCTTGAGAGTAATTTGGGGGTTCTAAGATGAATGAGATAATGACTTAGTTTAGGGTCTTATTAGGTATTTATAGGTGGTTATTTAACTAATTAACCGATCTCCCTAAACCCTAACTAATCACTTAATTAATTCCCTAAACCCCTAAACTAAAACTAAAATTCCAAAAACTGTCAAGACCTACGGACCGTAGGTGGGGTGACACCTCGTGCTGCACCTTCGTGGATTGCACCTAAGGCTCAACTTTGCAGGCCTTGACCCACGACCCCCACCTACGGGGCGTGGGTCCACCTATGGCCAGTAGGTGGCCAAGCGTAGGTGCTGCCTAAAAATTCAGATTTGGGGCTGCTTTGGGGTCCTCCTCAAGGACCCTTTTGGTTGGTCCTTTGGGAGTCCTACCCGGACGTTTAAACCCTAAAACCCCTATTCTAAGTATGGGAATTATTTTTACGAGTTTAACCCTCATACAAAACTCCAAAACTCCCATACAAGGCTCTAGAATTCACTAGTTCGACTTGCTAGATTTCAAGGTGTTACATTATCCCCCCTTGGGATTATTCATCCTCGAATGATGATTATAAACACTTCTTAAAGTCACAACTCTAATCTAACAGCCCATTATTCATGTACTAGATCTAATGCACACAACCAAGGAAGAAAACTTCAATTCCAAGCTAAACACATTCAATGCAACACAAGGAAGTAGGAACTACTTCTACCAACCCAAAATGCATGAGACTCTATATCTACTCATTTTCAAGGAGGAACTAACATCTCCTAGCTAAAACATGCTCAACACACACCCATGGAGCCTAAATGCAAATTTACTCTCAAAAAGCATTTATTCAAGGAGGCAATCTTGCAACTCCAAAACTAAGGCATGCTCATAATCAACTCATGAAGTCTATATGCAAACCTACTCAATGCACTACAACATGAGGAAAACAATGCATATAAGTCATTTCTAACAAGACCTAAGCATTTTCATGAACATGCATATAAGGAAATCATGGCAACACATAAAGCACACAATAACCCTACTAGGTAGGCACACTATACCCCCCTTGTGAGTAAGCCTACACAAGCTCTTCTAAAAATCATGCATACTAAAAACAACCTCAAAGTCCAACATAACAAGTCAAAAAAGACAAGATATCCGGAAATATACTAAAGCATGAAACACATACCGGAAGGGACATGAAGAGATCACTCTTGATCTCTTCTCTAGATTTGTCATGACCGAGACACCCCCTAGACGTGACACAATGTACTTGATCCCGAAGGGTCTCATACAAGACCTTGACTCCAAACCCTAGCTCCCACTTCTTCTTCTTCCTTGAGTTAGAGAGAGAAATATAGAGAGAGAAGAACTTTGGGGTTTTGATTTGGGTCCTTTGATTAATGAGGTAAAATAGGTGTAAAAAGACTTAAAACTATATATATACATGATATATATCTATTTAAAATGACCCCACATCAATACAACTTAAATAAGAAATTACCAAAAAACCCCTAAATGAGGTAGCCCTTTCAGGGACCACACCCACTTGTATGGGTCGTGAGGGGCACCACGGGTCGTGGTGGTGCCTGTGGTCCTTGAGGCAGTGTGCCCCCCACTCCTTGCCAAGCTCTCCAAGGCCAAGGAAAGTCCACAGAAGCTCCCACGATCCATGGTCAACACCACGAGTCGTGGTGATGCTCGTGAACTATGGGGCAGCAACTAGGCAAAGTTGCCTTGCCTCATTTGAGGATAAGTGAGCCTCACGCCCAAGTTGACGGACCGTCTAGGGTACCACGGCTCGTGGTGGTGCCCATGGTCTTTGGGGCAGTAGCACCCTCAACTTGAAACACCTCCCACCAAGCTAAGGCAATCCCACGCTTAGGCCCTAGTTTAACCTATCATTTTCTAAGTCATTACAAACATCATCTTCCTCATGGAAGTAAACTTATATGGACTTCTCTAAGCACCATTTCTTTCAACTCTAAGGTCGGGCAAGCCATGACTAAGTTGTCACATCCATCACACAAGGTGATTCTAGACCATGGTGAATTACACTTCTATCCTTTTTTAGGGGAGTCTATTCGCTCAACACCTATAGGCATTACTCAAACACCCTCTTTCATCAAACTTTTACAACCTACGAAAGCTCAAAATGGTCAAGTAGAGTTCTACCCTTAATATTATAACACAACTATGAAGCCCATTCATAATAAGGACAACATCAAGGTCTCGCTTATCAAGTCACAAAAGACAAGTAATACTGAAATCTAATAAAGCATACACATATCGGAACCATTAGGAGGAACATTCTTATCCTCTCTTCCTCTAGCCTTAAGCACCGGGAAATCTCTCATTTTCCGGGGGTAAAACCTATCAAGGAACCCATGTCATCACCTTTGGTGGGATCTACCAACCAATTAAACCTAGGTATTTTCTAAACACCCTACTCAAAATGACAAAACTTAAGATCAAACATAAAAGGTAACTAACTCTTTGAAGTTGGTCAACACTTACACTTCTTCTTCTTCACCTTAACTAGGTGGTACATGCAACCCTCAAAGTCAACTTTAAGACAAAACATAATCCAAACTTATGGCACATACCTTTCCCCCTTCCACTCTCGGATAAACTCATTTAGGGACTAACAAGTTGACTATACGGGTTCTAACATCACATTGGAGCATAACAATAACACTACCAATCCATCCTAAGGATGACATCTGAATATAGCCTATCAAGTCCTATCTAGCCACATAGCCATAATTGGTATTTCAACCAGCATCTTCTCCCTTTCTCCTTGTAACAAGAGCCCTTCGAGTAGTCACATCTTGACGACCACCGATTAGAGAGAAAGACCTTATATAGTTAAACTCTATGGCACCACTAGAGAATGAAGAAGTGTAGTTTCCTAATGTTCTATAGCTTCTTACTCATAGATGTGTCGCGATTCACACCGATGAACAAGACTCTACTAGATGTGATTTGAGACATCCTAAAACTATCCCCAAAACATATGCTCTGATACCAAGTTTGTCACGATCCGAGACTACCCCCTAGACGTGACACAACGAACTTGACCCCGAAGGGTCTCATACAAGCCCTTAGCATACCATGACATAAGAACATAGGAAAAATGCGGAAAATTTAAAACTTTTCTTTACAATCGAAGTCTTTTATAAAATGAGAGAGTCTATGACACTATGTCTCAAACCATCTATAACATAGAATTAAAACTCTTTAATACAATCATAGGGACATGGCCCTTACATAAATCTAAAACATAAAAGAAAGATATAAAGGAGAATACAATCTTAAGGACACGACCCTTACATAAATCTAAAACATAGAGTCTATGACACTATGTCTCAAACCATCTATAACATTAGAATTAAAACTCTTGAATACAATCTTAAGGACACGACCCTTACATAAATCTAAAACATAAAAGAAAGATATAAAGGACATGTGGTCAAGTCCTTGAATACTATGAGGACTCACCAATCTTCTTCTTCTTGATCTACTAGAGTCCTAGCCACGAAGATGAAATCCAATAATCTCCAAAGCCTACACTTATAGAAAATGTAGAAATATGGGTTAGCACAAATTGTACTAAGTATGGAAGCCATGCAAGAAAATCCTTAAAACGTGCATAAAAGGGACATTTTGTTTGAAACCATGCTTCATGCCACTTTTGAACATCATCTTTGAAATAGTTGGAGAATGTAGCTCATAAGGAAAACCATGCACAATTCATCATAACATATAAAATATCATCATAATTACATGCATAGTCTTCAACACAACATAATGCATACTCCAAACTTTACAAGACTATCACTTGAGCAACCCTATGCTATACTTGTGCAATGCATAGATAGGATCCCATAATCCTATCCACACTAAGTCTCACTTTTAGGCCACCATGATAATGCATAACATAAGTTCATACCAACATACAAGCAACCCAAAGTCATACTAGTGCAATGCAAAGGTAAGATCCCATAACCCTACCAAATGCTAAGTACCACATTTAGATCACCAACAACATACATATCTTACTTTTGGTTCATCCATAATCAACATACATAAGTAAGGAGACATTCATGATCATAACTTGAAACAAGTAAAGTCAACATTAACATTCATACAAATAATACATACATAAATCATAAGTCTTCATAACATAAGAGAACCTAACCACAACCCCTCTTAAAGTCCACTTGTGCAATGTACGGGGTGAAGTCCCATACCCTTACTCATACTAAGTGGTACCTCTTAAGAAATCATAATTAGAGTCCATGTTCTTATCATAGCTCGTATTAGTATCATATAGGGATAATAGCCTTAACTGACATAGACCATTTGAACTACATGGAATCGGACGTTCTACCCCCACACCGAAAAGAGGTGTCCTACTTGCCTAAGGTAGGACGTACATAATAGCTTTTAGGTGGATCCACTAGCTAAGACCTATGTGGGCACATAGTTATGGGATATAGAGATTGCTACTAGAAACCCAAACTTGCTAAACGTAAAAGGTTTCCATCTCATGAGACAACATACATTGGGAAGCCGGACTTGCTAAACGTAAAGCTTCCATCTCATTGTTCATATCTGCTCGGTGCTAAGCATAATTCCCTTTTAAAAGTCACATTAAGTCTTTACTTAAGTTTAGATTAATGAAAGAATGCACTAGCCACTCAAACCAACATACATCATAATAGCTCATAGATTCATTAGTTGAGAATGTCCTTTCAACCTTAGAATCATCAATATGTGAGTAAACATTTCACATTGTATTCATAGTGTGTTCATGAGAATGGCCTTTTGATCAACACAACAAGATTATCATAGTCATAACATATCATACATGATCATATCACATCGTACCTAGTTATATCATATCGTACCTAATCATATCATATCGTACCTAATCATATCATATCGTACATAGTCATATGTAGAGTTATAGAAAAGAAGGATCTTGCATCAATACCACAATATACACAATAAGTAAACACCTCCACCTTTCAAGTGGATCAACATGATCATGTACATTTCATGCATAATAGTATGTAAAGGTGCATATGAGAACTAACCTTTCAGTTAACACCATAGATACATTATCATCATAGAAACTTCCTTCTCAAAGTGTTCATAAGCATGTACATAATACCACAATCACACATAATTCACATATATTGCATTCAAGGGTCACACTGAGTCAACATATCTAGCATTCAACCTATATAAGATAGATACAACCATGACTAAAGTAATCCATTCATTTCATGCATGAACTCATGTGATCATATTATAGGTCATTTGGGTGAAGTCTTTGCACAATGATGTCATATACAACTTCAACATGCATAATAGCTTCCTTCTTTAAGCCTAAACATCCTTAAATTGTTCATATTAGATTTTACCTTTAAAGCCCTAGGAGTCGTCTTCATATTATGAGAATCACCCTTAAGCAACATCTCACATGGTGATCATGTAATCCTAACTCTCAAGGTAAACTTAACTACATGCTTCATTCTTACTCAATTATAGACATATAGCATCAAGTAAACTAAATCTCAATACTCCTTTAACCATGATCCATCATATAAAACCTAATCAAGTTAGTTCATTTCTACAAGATTCATTCATTAGCAATTCATGTCTAGGTGATCTTAGCTAAGGCAATTTATCAAGATGTTCATCAATCATAGAGGTTCACATCTACCCTCAATTTGCCCTTCAAGTCTAAGAATCAAGATCAACCCCAAATTCTAGAATTATAAAATTAGCTAGGGGAATTTCATGATTCAATAACTTAATAGCATAAACATAATGAATTGTCAAGCTTACTTGATCAATCAAGTCATACCCTAGTTCACAATTTAGGAAGAAGGGGAGATCATGGGTCCAAGGGAGATTTTCATCAAAATCCATCAATACTTCATTAATAAAATCATATATCATCATAATAAATCATAATGAACCATAATTAATCAATTGAATTCATTTGGAAGGAGTCCCATGACTAGATTTGAAAGCCCTATATTTGGGGAATTTGCAAACATATTTTGAAGGGGCTTCTTGGTGATAGGTAACCAAGAATGAAAAGTATCCATAACTTAGACTTAGAATCCCATCAAATTCATATAAAAAAATCCCTCTTCTTGATGTTCTTGCTTGATCCCTTCCTTTGTTCTTCGATGAAGTCTAGAGAGAAGATTTTTGGGAGGGAAAGTATTTGGGTTTTGATTTGGGGTCTTGGGAATAATGGAGTAAATAGGTGTTTTAAGACTAAAAACTATTTATATATATGATATAAAACATTTAAAAACAACCCCACTTAATAAACACCTAAAACGAAATTACTTAAAAATCCCTAACTTGGGCAGCCTCGTCAGGGACCACGTCCACTTGTACGGGTCGTGAGGGGCACCACGGCTCGTGGTGGTGCCCGTGGTCCCTTGACTAGGGTGCCTCTCCACCTTGCTAAGCCCCTCATGCTAAGGCATATCCATGACCTCTTCTACGGACCGTGGTCAAGACCACTGGCCGTGAAGTGGGTCATGGACTTGGGGCAGTAACTTGGCCTCAAGGCCTTGCCTCCCACTAAGCTAAGTCCTCTTCATGGCCACTTCTATAGATCGTGGTCAAGACCACTGGCTGTGAAGTGGCTCGTGGACTTGGTGCAGTGCTTGGCCAAGGTTGGGCAGCCTTGGCCTTTGGCTTAGGCCTTAGCCCCTTGGCTTGGCACTTGCCCTTGCAACCCTCAACCAAACCCTAGAAGGTCTTCTAAACTACATGGTCTAGCACATACCTTGACGTTTAACCACTAAACCCCTTAACCCTTGACATTAAACCACACGTTAGGCTCTAGTTTCACCTATTCATTTTACAGGTTGTTACATTATCCCCCACTTAGGAACATTCGTCCTTGTATGACACTTTAAACACATTAAGGGATAACGACTCAAGACTTTCAGTCCATCATGCATGCAACATCATAAACAATGCAGAAAACTAGGAGGAAACATCAACTCCATCTCAAACATACTCAATGCAACACAAGAAAGTAGGAACTACCTCTACAAACTCATCATGCATGAAATCTTCAACATTCCCCTTTCATTGGAGAATTTCCTTCTCCAACTCAAATCATGCTTCATCATAACATCATTAAGCACATTATTCAATTTACTCTCAAAAAGCATTTCATTCAAAGGAGGAATTTCTCAACTCCAAACTAAAGCATGATCATATATTCTTCTCATGAAGTACAATAGGCACTCATACTCAATGCATTACAACATTAGGAAAACAATTCACATAAACTTATTTCCTTTCAAAACAAAAGTTTTCATGAACATGCATTATATAAGGAAGTCAGGGAAACACATAAACACATAACATCAATGTTAGCTAGGCACACCATCTCCCCCTTAGGAGTGAGCCTTTACCAACACTTCTAAACATCCTCAACTACATAATAATAGGAGGAACTACATTTTATCATAAAAAGCAAGCTCAACACAACAATATGGAGCCAATGTGCCATTTGATCAAAAGCATAACAAAGCATGTTCATCACCTCACCTCATGAAGTCAACTATGCCATAATCATACTAAGATGCACAACAACATGAGGAATATGTAAATAATGAAAAACCAATTTTATATCAAACAAGAATCTTTCAAAAACATGCATAACGTAAGGAGATCATGGAAATCTCTAAAATACTCATGACTCCTAAACATGGAACAAGTCAAAAAAGGAACTCTTGGTCTCAAGCAAGAATAGGAATAGAAGAAATGGATGAGCATATCAGGACTCTTAATCAATTTTTCTATCTAAGCACATGATCCCCCCCTTGGGAGTAAGCCCCTTACTAAGACCTCAAATACTACTCCTTTCAAACAAACCTAAAGCTTTACCAAGACTCATTGTGACCTTACCGGGTTCTAAAAATAATAGAGGTCTAATAATCATGCATACAAAACCCTACCAAGGTTAACAAGAGTAAATCCAAGGGACAAGGAAAATTTTGGACACATATAACATCCAAGATTCCACAATCATGAAATGAGTCTAGGATGACTTATCATTTTGAGATAGAGGAGGAATAAAAGGGAACATAAGGATATTGGGACATCTCATTGGCCCCTGGCCTCCCAAATAAGCACCTTCAACTAAAACCCTTACTAAAATACCACACAAAACACTCTCTAAGCATCACTTATATACCACTAATCATCAAATCCTCCAACCCATAATAAACTCATCATGTCCAAGTTGGGTTCAAAATCAATAGATGTTTATCAACAATGCATCCCAATCTTACTATCTTTACTCAAGATTTCATATGAGCCTACAAAACCGGGACTAAACTACCCAACTCAAAGCACTTCTCAAGGTGAGCATTCCAAGACCAATCTAAATCATGGACATCAAAGACACTCAAAGACCTTAATGTAACACCTCGGTAACTAGTAGTCCAAACTAGAGCCACAAGCTAGGATTCTACGGTATGATGAATGTGATTAGAGTCGTAGATTAGACTTTTCGTACTTTGAATGAGGGGATTAGTAGTTAAACGTGAAGACATGTGCTAGAACCTTTAGTTTAGAAGACTATCTATGGAATGGTATAGGGTTTCAAGGACCTAAGATATCAAGGTAGAGTAAAAGAGAACTTGTTCTCCTAGGTGCCTAGTTGGCGATTGGGCAGCTTGATCGCCCAAGGCACTTGGCGATGCGCCAAAGGGAACCTAAGGACGCCTATTGGACTGTCCTTTTGGCCTAAGTGCTGGACCAAAGGGCGAGCTAACTCCAAGCTCGCCAACCCACTTGGCGAATCACCCATTGACCCCCCTAGATCGCTTAACTGAACTGCCCATTATTGAGCTTGCTGGAAATTTGGGTGAGCCAAGGGTCCACTTGGTGAGTCGCCTAGTGCCCTTGGCGTGCCATGAGGGTTCAAAGGGCAAGGTAAGTTGTGAAGTTTAGTAATTTTTAAGTTAAAACATGAAGGGTCCTTACTTCTTTATCAAAGTTGACCCTACTTTATTCTAGTGCTTTCCTAGCAACTATATAAGCTTATTAGACCTAAGTGCACTTCAATTAAGTCATTCTCCCTAGAATTTTAAGAAAACCCAAATCCCTCCTCTCTCAAATATTTCTCTCTCTAAGAAGAACCTCTATTGAAGAAGAAGATAGAGCTTGGAGCTTGGGTCATGAACAAAGTCCATTGTTGAGAGCTTGTGCTAGGTCTTTGATTTAAGGTATGTTTAGATTTTAATCTATGGGTTATTTCACCCATAGAGTCCCCTAGAATTTCCCCTAATTTGTGAAGAAGAACCCCAATCAAGCTAGGGTTACTTCCAATGTATGGGTTTTTGGTGGGTATTATTCCAAACAGTTGGATTCTACTCATATATGACAAATTTAGTGTTGATTCATGATATTATGAAGATTTTATATGAATTCCTTGGTTAACCCTAATTTTCAAAGTATGTGGGTTTATGCTTTTGGATGAGAAATTGATGATTCTTGTTACATTCTCTTGAGTTATTATCATATATAGAACTTATCCAAGCATGGGAATATGAAATCATGAATTGAACTAGGCTTATGCATGTATGATAGAATATGAATTGAAATGATTAAGAATTGGGACTTTAAATGAATTATGCTTAAGATTACCTATGGCTAAGGCTTAGGACTAATGTGTCTTGTGATCTAGACTAGTATGATGATTGTGGAGTAAAGCTTGAATGTAGGGCTTGAAGTAATAATGTTGATCACTAGGGCTTAAAGATTAAGTCTAATATGATGAGCTAGCTTGCATAGAATTGGTACATAACATAGATAGAGTTATGGTGGAAGGCTTTTACCCACATAACCTAGCTAGAACTATATGAATGCAAGTATGTAGAATGTGAAGGGTATTATCACATAGAATGGTTCTATATTGAAAGGCTAATACCTAAAAATGAATCATGCTTGTGAGAATAGACTAGCTTGAAGTTGAGACTTATGTTTCCTTCATGGATAATTGGATTATGTAGCTTGGGATGGTAGATCTCATGGTAGATTGGGATGGTATATCTCACGGTAGCTTAGGATGGTATATCTCATGGTAGCTTGGGATGGTAGATCTCATGGTAGCTTGGGATTGAGGAATTATGCCCTCCTAAGGGTATATTGAATTAGCATTGTTAGGAATATTTTCATGGTAGCTTGCATTAGTATAGGCATGGTAGCCTAGAATTGAGGATCTATACTCTCCTATGGGTAGCTTGAAGTGGCATGGTTAGAATGCCTTCATGGTAGCTTGATTTGGTTAGGCCAAGACCATTTCATGGTAGCTTAGGATTGAGACACCATACTCTCCTAAGGATAGCTTAGGGTTGAGGACTCATACTCTCCTAAGGATAGCTTGCATCTTATTGAATGGTTGCATGGTGGCTAGGTTGGTATACTTGTATCCTTCCTAGGATAGCTTTGATTGCATGATAGGGTGTTTTCCATGGTAGTTAGGTCTAGCATAATAGTATGTTATTCTTGATAGTCTAGAATGATAAATAGTTAGCATCGAGTAATCTAGGCTAAATGAGTACTTAAAGTGAGTGGTAATATGGGATGCCATTCATACATGGCACAAGTATGACTTGAAGCTACTTATGAAGTGTCGTCTTATGTGATGTATGCCTAACTTGGATTGTTGCTATAGTTGTCTTCCATGATATGATTGACTTAAGTTGATAGTTCCTTGTCAATATGAAGTAGGTCTATAGTGACACCTAGAGATGGTAACTATGAATAGGGTGACTTCAAGACATGCTTAGTGTGTGTGGTATTATGGGATGCCACACATGCATTGCACAACTGTGTCTTGAGGTTACTTAGAAGTGTAGTGCTCTTATGACATGAAAACCTAGGTCTTGACTATGAGGGTGAACTATGACCAAGAATGACCAAAGAGAGGTACTTAGCTTGGATAGTATCATGGGATGCTACCTTTGCCTTGTACAAGTACGCTTGGAGGTGGGCTGTGAAGTAGTTCTCCTGAGTATAAAAGACTAATGGTTGAAGTATGAACTTATGTAAGTCTTATGTTAACTCGTGATTATATGATGCTTATGTTGGAGTTTATGTTATGAATATGTATTGTCTCTTATGCTTATGTCTTCTGTTAACTAACCATTTGAGATGCTTTATGATGTGTATGCTAGCTTTCATACTTGGTACATTTTGTACTAACGCATATTGCCTACATTCTAATCAATTGTAGGGCATTGGAGATTGAGTTGCTTTGGAGGCTAGGTTTCTAATGCGTTTGAAGACTTGAAGAATTGGTGAGTCCTCATAGCTTCAAGGACAAACCCACTATGTTCCTTTTATGCCATTTCCTATCTTTTAGACTTATTGTGGGCTGCGTCCCAAGACGTTTATTCATGTTATTCATAGATGGTTTGAGATAAAGGTTTTAGTAAAGACTTCCGCTTTTATGAAATGTTTTCACCTATTTGGTTTTAAAGAAAGTTTCAAATTTTCCTTACTTTTCTATGATCTTATATTATGATGACGCTAAGGGCTGGTATTAGAACCCCCTTCGGGGTCGAGTACGCTATGTTACGTCTAGGAGGTACCCCTGGGTCGTGAAAAACTTGGTATTAGAGCATAAGGTTTTAGGATAAGTTTGAGGATATCTCAAACCACGTCTAAGTAGAGTCTTATTCATGGATGTGATTTGCGATACAATTATGAATATGAGCCTATTGGATGCTTAGGAAAAATCTCACTTCTTCATTCTCCAAGTCGTGTCATAGATCTATAAGCTCTCTCTCTTATCCCTTATCCGATGGTCTTTAGGATGTGACTATTAGAAGGGTTTATGCTACAAGGAGTGAGGGAGAAAGGTTGGTTGAGATGCCAATTATTGCTATGTGACTTGGTAAGATTTGAGATGTTAGACTTTGATGTTGTCTTTAGTATGGATGATGCTTTATTGTTGTCTTTATATTATGAAAGATGTTTAGAAGAGTTCGTGTAGGCTTACTCCCAAGGGGGAGATAGTGTGCCTACCTAGCAAGGTGATTATGAGGTTTAGCTTGGTTGTTGGTTGAATCCGACTTAGTCATGATGGATTTTTTTGAAGTATGTTGATGGATTGGTTGAATATGGTATTTTGAGAAATTCCAAGGTAAGTTGAGTGAATAGAATCCTCTAAGAAGGGTAGAAGTGTAATTCACCTTGGTATAGAATCTTTTTGTGTGATGATGTTAAAGTTTAGTGATTCCTAAAAGAGTTTGAATAGGCTTGCTCTCAAGGGGGAGGTGATGTGCTTAGGTAGCAAGGTCGTTGAGTATCCTTGATTTATATGAATTAGGGTTTTCTAGAAACTTCCACCTTGAGAGATGTAGTGGGTATGAGGGATTTCCCGGTTCTTAAGTCTAAGAGAAGAGAGGGTAAGCAAGCTGCCTCTAGTAGTGAGGATGTGGAGCCTCAAAGAAGAATAGGTCTTATGCTCTCCAATCTAGAGAAGATCAAGAGTGATCTCCTCATGTCCCTTCCGTTATGTACTTCTTTTATGTTTTAGAAAAATTTCCAGATTTCTTGTCTTTTATGACTTGTTATGTCACGACCCAGGAGTACCCCCTACACGTAACATGGCGTAGTTGACCCCGAATATCAAAAACATTTTATAAAGTGGGCACATAGTTATGGGATATGGGGATTGCTACTAGAAACCCACACTTGCTAAACGTAAAAGGTTTCCATCCCATGAGACAATATAAATTGGGAAGCCGGACTTGCTAAATGTAAAAGCTTCCATCTCATTGTTCATATCTGCTCGGTGCTAAGCATAATTCCCTTTTAAAAGTCACATTAAGTCTTTACTTAAGTTTAGGTTCATGGAAGAATGCACTAGGCACTCAAACCAACATACATCATAATAGCTCATAGATTCATTAGTTGAGAATGTCCTTTTAACCTTAGAATCATCAATATGTGAGTAAACATTTCACATTGTATTCATAGTGTGTTCATGAGAATGACCTTTCGATCAACACAACAAGACTATCATAGTCATAACATATCATACATGATCATATCACATCATACCTAGTCATATCATATCGTACATAATCATATCATATCGTACATAGTCATATGTAGGGGTATAGGAAAAAAGGATCTTGCATCAATACCACAATATACACAATAAGTAAACACCTCCACCTTTCAAGTGGATCAACATGATAATGTACGTTTCATGCACAATAGTATGTAAAGGTGCATATGAGAATTAACCTTTCAATTAACACCATCTATACATTATGATCATAGACACTTCCTTCTCAAAGTGTTCATACGCATGTACATAATACCACCATCACACATAATTCACATATATTGCATTCAAGGGTCACATTGAGTCAACATATCTAGCATTCAACCTATATAACATAGATACAACCATGACTAAAGTAATCCATTCATTTCATGAATGAACTCATGTGATCATATTATAGGTCATGTGGGTGAAGTCTTTGCACAATAATGCCATACACAACTTCAACATGCATAATAGCTTCCTTCTTTAAGCCTGAACATCCTTAACTTGTTCATATTAAATTTTACGTTTAAAGCCCTAGGAGTCATATTCATATTATGAGCATCACCCTTAAGCAACATCTCACATGGTGATCATGTAATCCTAACTCTGAAGGTAAACTTAACTACATGCTTCATTCTTGCTCAATTATAGATATTCATTCATAAGCAATTCATGTGTAGGTGATCTAATCTAAGGCAATTCATCAAGAAGTTCATCAATTTTAGAGGTTCACATCTACCCTCAATTTTCCCTTCAAGGCTAAGAATCAAGATCAATCCTAGCTTCTCGAATTATCAAATTAGCTAGGGAATAATAGAGTAAATAGGTGTTTTAAGACTAAAAAATATTTATATATATGATATAAAAAAATTTAAATGCAACCCCACTTAATAAGTACCTAAAACGAAATTACTTAAAAATCCCCAACTTGGGCAGCTCCGTCTGGGACCAGTCCCACTTGTACGGGTCGTGAGGGGCACCACGGCCTATGGTCCCTTGACCAGGGTTCCTCTCCACCTTGCTAATCCCCTCATGCTAAGGCATCTCCACGACCACTTATACGGACCGTGGTCAAGACCACTGGCCGTGAAGTGGCTCGTGGACTTGGGGCAGTAGCTTGGACTCAAGGCCTTGCCTCCCACTAAGCTAAGTCATCTTCACGGCCACTTCTATGGACTGTGGTCAAGACCACTGGCCATAATGTGGCTCGTGGACTTGGGGCAGTAATTGGCCAAGGTTGGGCAGCCTTGGCCTTTGGCTTAGGCCTTTCTCCCTTGGCTTGGCACTTGCCCTTGCAACCCTCAACCAAACCCTAGAAGGTCTTCTAAACTACGGGGTGTAGCACGGACCTTGATGTTTAATTACTAAACCCCTTAATTCTTGACATTAAACCACACGTTAGGCTCTTGTTTCACCTATTCATTTTACATGTCGTTACAAGATTGGAGATGATAGAACCTATTCTTCTTTTGAGGCTCCACATCCCCACTACTAGAGGAAACTTGCTTACCTTCTCTTCTTGTAACCTTAGCATTAGGGCAATCTTTCATCATGTGGCCACTCTCACCACAACTAAAGCAAACCTCTCTACCGGCCAACCACCTACCCTCATGCCTCTTACCACACCTAGCACAAAAGGGCCATAGGGACTCATTACTTATCCCTTGTGGCCTAGGGGTAGACACCATCTCATCCTTATGCTTAGGAGTATTAGAAAAACCTTGTCCGGAAAACTTTTGTCGATTCCTAGAACGACCATGCCCATCGGACCCATTATGAAAGGACTTATCATTATCCATCCTAGACCTCTTTTTCTCCCTAGATTTTTCCTCTTGAAGCTTATCTTCCTCCATTTGTTGAGCAAACACAATAAGACGTGAGATATCCATATCATCATTGAGCATTGCCGTACGACATCCTTTTGACACTAATTTGGACACTTCTGTCACAAACCTATTCATCATATCCCTTGGTTTTGCTACCAAAGATGAATCATACTTAGACAAAAGGGTGAATTTCAAAGCGTACTCTTTAACACTCATACTACCTTCCTTAAGGTTGTTGTATTCTCCCAATTTGGCTTCCCTCAACTCCTGGGGAAAGAACCTATCTAGAAATTCCAACTTAAAAGCTTCCCACTCTATAGGACCCACTTTTATTGCCTACTATCTTTCCATTGCTCATACCAAATTTGGGAAACATCCTTCAATTGATAGGCGGCTAGTTCCGCTTTCTCTATAGAAGTCACCCCCATTATTGCTAGAACTTTATAAACCTCCTCTATGAACCCATTTGGATTTTCCTCCACTTTGGAGCCAATAAACTCCGAAGGGTTCATCCTCAAGAACTCCTTTATCCTAGAAGTACCCATCCCCCTTATTGGGTTTGCCGGAGCCACCACCTCTATATTAGCTTACGTCGTTAAGGCTTGAGCCAATAATTGCATAGAAGCCCTAAACTCCACAATAGTGGAATTCCCAATTGGAGGGTCATTTGGAAATTGAGGAGGAGCTTGATGTGGAACTTCGGGAGGAACCACTTGATCCACATTTTCTTCCGCTTCTCTCCAAGCATTTTCCGTTGTGTTCACCATACCCTGAAAAACAACGGGGACAGATTAGAAGAAGGGCCTACTAAAGCCAAACTTTGTGGCACAACTAAGAGAATGAAAATGTGAGACTTTTCCTAAGTATCCAATAGCCTCCTATTCATAAATGTGGTGCGCTTCACATTTATGAACTACCCTACTAGACGTGGTTTGAGACAATCCTAGAACCATTCTTAACCTTTTGCTTTGATTACCAAGTTTGTCACGACCCAGGGGTACCCCCTAGACGTAACATGGCATACTTTACCCCTAATGGGTCTCATATAAGCCTTTAGCATCATAACATAGGTAATAAAAATGAAAATACAGAACAATTTAAAACTTTTACAATCAATGTCATATTTCATAAAAGCAAGTGGAAGTCTTTACTAAAACTTTGTCTCAAACCATCTATTAAACTCTTGAATAAAACTCTTTGGAACGCATCCCATACAAAGTCTAAAAACATAAATAAATGACATAAAGGAAATAAGGGTTTGTCCTTGAAGCTATGAGGACTCACCAATTCTTCAACTCTTCTAGATCCTTGGAAACCTAGCCTTCAAAGCAACTCAATCTCTAAAACCCTACATGTGATTAGAATGTAGGCAATATCTGTTAGTACAAAATGTACTAAGTATGAAAGCCAGCACAACATCATAAGAGCATCTCAAAATGGTTAGTCAACATAACACATAAGCATAAGAGATAATAACATAGTCATAACATAATCATCATAGTCATAGCATAATCATCATAGTCCTAGTATGATCTCCAACATAAGCATCATATGAACATAAGTCAACATAAGACATAGTTAATGAGCATAGGAGATAAGTCATAATCATAGAAGCATAATTGACTCTTAGTCATCCATACCATAATAGTACCATTCTCAAGTAACCTCTAAAGCATACAAGTGCAAATCAAGAATAGCATCCCATACTACTACCCAAGACAAGTATCCCTTTTTGGTCCTCTTAATCGTAGTATATATGCATGGTTAATTCATAAGCCTTTCTACTTATAAGGGCACCATACTTCTAAGTTACTCTAAAGCACACTTGTGCAAGGCATGAAATGCATCCCATACTACCCTTCACACTAAGCATAACCTTGAGATCATCTTAGTCATATTCACCCTACTTTGGTCTTACTTTTGGCTATTTTCATATAGACAAGGGAACTACAACCTTTAGTTAATCATATCTTGGAAGGCAACTATAGCAACAATCCAAGCTAACTCTATACTATGTGTGGGAACCCTTCATACCTAGCCTTAAGTCATACTTGTGCAATGTATGGATAGCATCCCATACTACTACCCACACTAAGTAATCATTTAGACTATCATGATTGTTCACTAGTTGGGGGACTAATCCCTCTATTCTATTTACTCTTCAAGGCTACCAAGGAATAACCCCCTAATAGGCTAGACCATGCTATCATCTTACTAACATAACTAGGTTAAGCTAAGCTAACTACCTTGGTAGACTCACTAACATGAAAGTCCAAGCTACTTTAGGAAAGGTACAAGTGTCCTATCCTAGCTACCATGAAATAATTTAGACTATCATGATTGTTCACTAGTTGGGGGACTAATCCCTCTATTCTATTTACTCTTCAAGGCTACCAAGGAATAACCCCCTAATAGGCTAGACCATGCTATCATCTTACTAACATAACTAGGTTAAGCTAAGCTAACTACCTTGGAAGACTCACTAACATGAAAGTCCAAGCTACTTTAGGAAAGGTACAAGTGTCCTATCCTAGCTACCATGAAATAGTCCTATACCAATTAAGTCATGCTTCCCTTACAAGTATACTATGGTACAAATGCAAGCTATCCTTAGGAGAGTATGATTGTCAATCCTAAGCTATCCTTAGGAGAGTATGAGTCCTCCATCCCAAGCTAGCATGACTAACCTAATTCAAGCTACCCTTGACATGCATCCTACAATGCAAGGTCAATCTACCCTTAGGAGAGTGTAAGTCCTCTATCCCAAACCTACCATGAAATGGTCTTGGCCAAACCAAGTCATGCTACCATGAAGGCATCCTAACAATTCTAGTTCAAGCTACCCATAGGAGAGTGTAAATCCTTAATCCTAGGCTACCATGACTACTCCTAACTCATGCTACCATGACATGCATTCTACAATGCTAAGTCAAGCTATCCCTTAGGAGAGTATATATCCTCCATCCCAAGCTATCAACCTTGGTCTTATCCTACTAAGCGAAGCTATACATGAAGGGAACATATGTCACAACTTCAAGCTATTCTAGACTAACAAGCTTTGATTGATTTTAGGTTATTAAGCCAACCTAGAATCCTTCTATGTATGAGAACCTTGTATATCCTAGCATATTCATGCCTAAGTGTGTAAAAAAGAGAAAAAACACAACAAGATCACATCATATTGACTTTACCCCCAAAGCCCAAACAATGATGGCTACAAGCCCTACTTTCAAGATTAACTTCATTCTATCATAATTCATGTCTAAATTACAAGCTATTCAATTACATTCTTTACTACTAAGTGATTCTAGTCATAATTGATTCATAAAGGTTCAATTCTAACTTTACAAGTCAAGATACTTCCTACTCAATCAAGTCTAGTTCAATTTATGGTTATATGATCCTAACTTTGATCAATTGGTATACAAGACATTGATTTAGGAAGATCACCTTTGAACCTTGAACTTTGCCTCTAATGGCATAAACCCACAAAGATCACATTCATCAATTTAGATTATGGTGTACCATATAAATCACATGAAATCATCATAATATAGTTAAACAAAGCTAAATCAATCATAATTAGGTGTTATGCACTAGATTGGAATCACACCCAAACCCTACCCACAATGCAAGCACAACCCTAGCTAGAATTGGGTTTTTGACTTCACAATTGGGGGAAACTATGGGGAAACTATGGGGGCTCTTTGGGTGGAAGAACCCATAGATGAATAATATTAACATACCTTTTTTCAAAGCCCTAAATAAAGCTTGAATCAATGGAGAAACACTGCCCTCTTCTCTTCTCTTCTTCTTCTTCACTTCTAGAGAGAGAATTTCTTGAGAGTAATTTGGGGGTTCTAAGATGAATGCGCTAATGACTTATTTTAGGTTCTTATTAGGTATTTATAGGTGGTTATTTAACTAATTAACCAAACTCCCTAAGCCCTAGCTAATTACTTAATTAATTCCCTAAACCCCTTAACTAAAACTAAACCTCCAAAAACTGTTAAGACTTACGGCCCGTAGGTGGGGTGACGCCTCGTGCTGCACCTTCGTGTATTTCACCTGAAGCTCAACTTTGTAGGCCTTTTTCAGGCCTTGTCACACTACCCCCACCTATGGGGTGTGGGTCCACCTATGGCTAGTAGGTGGTCAAGCGTAGGTGTTGCCTAAATATGCAGATTTGGGGCTACTTTGGGGTCCTCCTCAAGAACCCCTTCGGTTTGTCCTTGGAGAGTCATTCCCGGATGTTTAACCCCTAAAACTCATATTCTAACTACGGGAATCTTTTTTACGAGTTTAACCCTCATATGAAACTCCAAAACTCCCATACAAGGCTCTAGAACTCACTAGTTCAACTTGCTAGATTTTGAGGTGTTACAATATGAGAGGCATGATGAGATTGTTTGTATTTAGGTTGTCTCATCTGTCAAGCAAGGAGGGTAAGGATCTAATGTTGATAGGGGATATGGACATAGCATGGCTTATGCTCAATGCGCATCAGGTTGAGGAAGATAAGCTGAGAGATAGAGAAGGGTTACAGAACAAGAAGGTTAAGACAACATGAAATGAGTCTGGGAAGCAGAAGAGTAATGCAACTGGTCATATTTTAAACAAAATAAAAATGGACCTGCTCCATCGTTTGTTAGTGCACCTGCACCAAAGAACAGAGGTGAGTTCAAGAATCACAATTCTGAGAACTTCAGAGCTAGACCTGTAGAATATCAAGGTAGTGTGGCACAAGGAGGTAATTGGATTCCTGCATGTGCTAAGTGTGGTAGGAACCACCCAGGAGCATGTCGTGATGGCTCCACAGGTCCTTCAAGTGTGGTCAAGTAGGTCACTTCGTGAGAGAGTGCCCTAAGAACAGGCAGAGTAGTGATAATGGGGGCAATAAAGCCCAATCTTCTTTAGTGGCTCCGCCAGACAGAGCTGAACCTAGAAGAGCTACTTCAGGGCCGTGCAAAGGGGCAAACCATCTGTATGCTATCACCATTTGGCCAGAGCAAGAGAATTCACCTGATGTTGTCACTGGTAAGATAAAAGTCTTTACTTTTGATGTATATGCATTGTTTGATCCAGGTGCGAGTCTATGTTTTATGACTATGTATATTTCTATAAGATTTGATATCCTTCCTGAGCAACTTCTTTACCCCTTTAGTGTTTCTACACATGTTGGGGAGTTTATTCTAACTGAGAGAGGTTATCGTGATTGTACCATTTATGTCAATCACAAGGACACCATGGATGACTTAGCCGAGTTAGATATGGTTAACTTTGAAGTTATTCTAAGTATGGAATGGCTTCATGTCTGTTATGCCTCAGTTGATTGTAGAAATTGAATAGTAAAGTTCTAGTTTCCTAATGAGCCTATATTTGAGTGGAGGAGTAGTTCAGCAGTGGCTAAGGGTCATTTTATTTCGTACCTTAAGGCTAGAAAGTTAGTTTCCAAGGGGTGCATCTATCACTTAGTCCGAGTTAATGACTCTAGTGTTGAGACACCACTTAATCAGTCAGTTCCAGTTGTGAGTGTTTCCAAATGATCTTCCCAGAGTCCCTCCTGAGAGAGAAATAGACTTCGGTATAGATATTCTTCCTGATACCCATCTTATTTCTATTCTTCCATATAGAATGGCTCCCGCTGAGTTGAAAGATTTAAAAGAGCAGTTGAAAGACCTTCTTGAAAAAGGTTTTATTTGACCCTGTGTCTCACCTTGGGGCGCGCCGACCTTATTTGTGAGAAAGAAAGATGATTCACTTAGGATGTGTATTGATTACCGCCAATTGAACAAGGTTAACATAAAAAATAAGTATCCACTTTCGAGAATTGATGATCTATTCGATCAACTTCAAGGTGCCACTTATTTTTCTAAGATAGACCCCAGATCAGGCTATCACCAGATGAGAGTAAGAGAAAGTGATATCCCTAAACCAACATTCAGGACCCGTTATGGTCATTATCAGTTTCTAGTCATGTCTTTTGGTTTGACTAATGCTCGTGCAATGTTCATGGACATTTTGAACATAGTGTTTAAGCCCAATCTTGATATGTTTGTTATTGTGTTTATCGATGAAATTCTAATTTATTTGAGGAATGAGGAGGATCATACTAGTCATCTCAGAGTAGTTCTCCAAACTCTCAGAGATAGAGAGTTGTATGCTGAATTTTCCAAGTGTTAATTTTTGCTTCAGTTAGTGGCGTTCTTAGGCGACTTTGTTTCTGGTGATGAGAATTGAGTGGATACTCAGAAGATTAAGGAAGTTAAAAATTGGCCCAGACCCACATCTCGAACTGATATTAGGAGGTTCTTGGGATTGGCTGGTTATTATAGAAGCATTTTTGAGGGGTTTTCATATATTTCATCCTCGTTGACAAAGTTGACTCAGAAGATAACAAAGTTTCAATGGTCTGAAGATTTTGAGAAAAACTTTCAGGAATTGAAAACGTGGTTGACTACTACCAGTGTTCACCTTTACCAGAAGGTACACAAAGCTTTTTTGTGTATTGTGATGCATCCAGGGTTAGATTGGGTTGTGTATTGATGTAAAATGGCAAAGTTATAGCTTATGCTTACAGACAACTTAAGATTCATAGAAGAATTACCCAACCTATGATCTAGAGTTGGCTGCTGTAGTGTTCGCTTTGAAAATATGGTGTCACTATCTCTATGGTGTTCATGTTGATGCTTTCATCGATCAAAAGAGTCCCTAATATGTATTCAGTCAGAAAGAGCTTAATATCAGACAGAGGAAGTGGTTGGAGTTACTCAAGGATTACGACATGAGTATTCTCTATCACTTAGGTAAGGCTAATGTTGTTGTTGATGCCTTGAACAAGTTGTTTATGGGCAGTACTTCCCATGTTAAGGCATGCAAGAAAGCGTTAGCCAAATACGTGCACATAATTGCACGATTGGGAGTTCGATTAATGGATTCCAATGAAGTAAGAGTAGTGGTGATGAATGGCGTTGAATCATCACTAATTTCCAAAGTGAAAGAGAAACAAGACAAATACCTTGTTTTGCTTGAATTGAAGACAAATGTTCATAAGCAGAAATTGATAGCATTTGAATAAGGGGTAGATGGTGTGTTGAGGTATCAAGGTAGATGGAATGTAGCAAAGGTGAATTAACTCCAAGAGAGGATCATGGAGGAAGCTCATAGCTCCAGATAATCTATCCATCCTGGTTCCACAAAGATGTATCGTGACTTGAGGGAAGTCTATTCGCGGAGTAGTATGAGGATGTGTATTGCAGAGTTCGTTGCTAAGTGCCCGAATTACCAACAAGTCAAGGTAGAGAACCAAAGGCCTGAAGGTATGGCTCAGAATATAGAGATTCCGGAATGGAAGTGGGAGATGATCAATATGGACTTTATTACTGGTTTGCCATGGTCTCGCAAGGAACACGATTCGATTTGGGTGATTGTAGATCAGATGACTAAATCAACCCACTTTTTGCCGGTAAATACTACCTATTCAGTAGAGGATCATGCCAAATTATATATTCAAGAGATAGTTCAAATTCATGGATTTGAAGTGTCGATCATTTCAGATAGAGGTGCACAATTTACGGCTTAGTTTTGGAAGTCCTTTCAGAAAGGTTTGGGTTCAAAGGTAAATTTGAGTACTGCTTTTCATCCTCAGACTGATGGTCAAGCAGAGCGCACAACTCAGACTTTAGAGGATATGTTGAGGCTGTGTGTGCTCGATTTCAAGGGTAATTGGGATGATCCATTACCTCTCATTGAGTTGCTTTCAACAACAGTTATCACTCTAGTATCCAAATGGCTCCGCATAAGGATCGTTATAGGAGAAGATGTAGATCTCCTATTGGATGGTTTGACGTTGGTAAAGTTGGGTTGATAGGACCATACTTAGTTCATCAAGCTATGGATGAAGCGAAGATCATTCAAGAAAGGTTGAAAATAATACTAAGTCATCAAAAATCCTATACTGACATTAGGAGAAGAGACTTAGAGTTTGAGGTGATGATTGGGTGTACTTGAAGGTTTCACCCATGAAGGGTGTTATGAGGTTTGGCAAGAAGGGGAAACTTAGTCCCCGGTATATTGGTCCTTATAGAATATTCAAGTGGATTGATAATGTAGCCTATGAGTTGGAGCTACCGCCAGAGTTAGCAATAGTCCATCACATATTCCACATTATAATGTTAAAGAAATGTATAAGCGATCCTTCATTTATTATACCTACTGAAAATATTGGTATTAAGGACAACATATCTTATGAGGAGATACTCATTGAAATACTTGATCGTCAAGTTCGCAAGTTGAGAACCAAGGAGGTAGTATCAGTCAAGGTCTTATGGAGGAATCATTTTATTGAGGAAGTTACTTGGGAAGATGAGGAGGATATGAAGAAGCGATGCCCGCATCTCTTTTCTTCCGGAGAAATTCCAGACCAAGATAATGACTTTTTGTAAAACACTCTTTAAATTGATATGATATGTTGTGTTAAATTGCATATTGGGTGTTGAGCTAGGTGTAGATGTTGACACCCTTAGTTCTATTTAGAGTGATCTTATTGGAGGAAGAATGTTCCCAAGGTGGAGATATTGTAACACCTTGGCCTTAGAAAGAACTAAATTTAGAAAGAACTAATTTGGAAAGAGCTAATTTGAGATTTGTTCAAGTTAAGCTTAAGTTGTGAGATTTGTTCAAGTTAAGCTTAAGTTGTGAGTTTTGGGTCAGCTTCAAACGATCATAACTTTCAACACAAGATGAGTTAGGTGGCCCATAAGATATCAAATGAAAGTTCTTTTAATCCTCTTTCCAACGCCACCGAGTTTTCTTAAATCCAAGTTCGAATGAGGGAGATATACCCATCTAAGTTCAGCCTGTCCAGTTAAGGAATTTTACCTAAATTAATGAGGGGTATTTTGGTCTTTTCCTTACCCCATGAGCTTTAAACATTTTTAGTAATATTTTAGGGGTCTAAACTGATGTGGTTCAGTTTTCACAATTCTAAATTACAGTTAGGGTTTTGAGAGGAGTTCAAGAGGAGGAAACAAGGAGTTCAAGCGTTTGTCAAGATTTCGTGAGAATTAAGAATTTTGTTTCGCCAAATTAAGGTATGAAAGTTTTCATAGTGTTGGGTTAGTTCATCCACACGTCAATCATGAGTTTCTTTTACAAATTTTATCCATAAGATTGGGTATATTGAATTTCTTGATGAGTTCTTTAAAGTTTGTGATGCATTCCTTGATTTGAGATTTCATTGAGTTCTTGAGATGAGGATCTTGTGTTTGAGTATTGTTCTTGAGTAACTTTGAGAGGATTTCGTTGTAATTATGTTGGGTCTAAGAATCTAAAAAAGAGTTTGACGGAAATTGTTCGATCCTAGGGGAGTTAAACATGACTTTGAAGCAAGAAAATTCGTCAAAAATTGGGTATATGGGTGGGGCGCCGTGCCACTTAGTGTGCCCCAAACCAATTTACGTAGGTTGGGGCCTAGAGCACCGCGCCACTCAATGCGCCCCAACCCACCTTTAGTAGTTTAGGGGCTTGCTCCCCACGCCACTCAGTACGCCACGGTCGCCAGGTCCCCTACCCTTCCGTCCTTCATTTCGTGTGTGTTTCGTCGAATAATACCTAAGTTTCTACTTGATATCCACACTTACAACCTTCATTAAATAACCTTCACTAAATATTGAGAGATCATTCATATTCAAGTCATAAATCTTCAATTAATAATTGAAATTCAAGATAGAGTTAAGAGTAAAGTCGAGGAAGTTCTTTGAGTCAATTGAGAAGTCTTTTTGCAAAACTTTTAGAACTTGTTTTAAGACTTGAGTACTGAAGTATGATGATGAGTAGAGTTGATTTTCATATTTTTCAAAATGAATATATGGGATATAATTATTCTGAGGAAACATCGATTTCCGAATGAGTTCATGAGGCTTTTTTAGTATAATCTCTTTAAGAGAACCTTTTGAGTAATAATCTCAAAATTTGAGGATGAGGAAATTATTTGAAGCATATGAGCTGAGTTATATTATTGGGAGTAGTATTAAGCACTGATATGGGGACAAGTTCAAACAACTCAAAGTCCTCCTAAACCATGTGGCCAACGTAGGTAGAAAGGGTCATACATTTTAGATGATTCCTTAATTCTTTATAAGCATAGCTTAGTAGATCCACTTAGTTGAGGATGTCTTATACTTTAGAAATATATAGGACAGTTCTGGAAGCATGGGTGAGATGATGTATCATCACATAGCTCATAGTGATGGTTGTTGGTTAGAGAATCTCCCAAATAAGAGTTATTATTGTATTCCTAAATACATTGAGTTGTTATCTATTGTTTTAAATGCTTTATAAAAAATTGCATCTTTATTGTTGTTTTTATACTGTATTGAGTTGAGGTTAAGTTGAGTGGAGATGAGGTGAGTATGTTTCATTCTTTTCCAGTTCAAGCTTATGTTTGTGCTTTAGAGTTCCCCTTACATGCTCGTACATTCCATGTACTGATGCCAATTGGCTTGCATCTTTCATGATGCATATATTGGTAACCAGGGTCATGAACAAGCACTTCATTGTTACCACTTGCAGTTTGAGTTAGCTTTGATGAGAATCCTTGCTTCTGGAGGATTTCATTTACTTTTTAGTTTTGTTAGTACTTCGTGGGTCTTGTCCCGACTTCCATCTTTGTCATTTAGAGGCTTCATAGATAGACAGTAGTAGTTGATGAGTCTTTTCATTTCCATTGTGAAATATTTAAAGACTTGAGTTGCCTCTTCGGCCAGTTGAATGTTTATTTGTAAATGTTTTGATTCAAGTATTTGAGTTAAAGCTTTACGTTTGAGTTCATCTAATGTTAACTAAGTCTTCCGCTAAGAGTTGAGACAGGCCAATGGTTCACATGTGGCTAACAATAGTTCTCGAGTGCCGCCCACGTCTATGGTGTAGGTTCAGGGCGTGACAATATCTAAAAGAGTTAATAAGTTCAGGGATATTTCAGAGCATTTACCTCTTTTACGAGGATATTTTGATTAATTAACTCAAAATAGAGAAAGAGTATGTTTTATATATTTGAGCATGAGTATATTATTGGGAGTAGCATTGAACACTGATATGATGATGAGTTTAAACAACTCAAAATCCTCATAAACCATGTCTACCAACATAGGTAAAGGATCATACTTTTTAGATGAATCCTTATTGCTTAGTGGATCTACTTAGTTGAGAGATTCTATATCCCGGCATGATATAAGATAGTTTTGACAGTGTGGACAAGATGTTGTATCATCATATAGCTCATAGTAATGGTTGTCAGTTAGAGGATCTTCTAATAGAGTTAAATTGCATTTTTACATATCACTTATTATGTTGAAGTTCAGAGATATGAAAGTACTTTGTAAAGTTAAATGATTTCAATCCTTTATTTCTTTAAATTTAGTTGAGTTTATGTTATACCTATTGCAATCCTTTCATTCCGTTGTTTCACCTCGGCTATATTACATACTTGTACATAAAAATGTACTGATTTCATTTGACCTGCATTTATTATGATGCAGATAGTGGTGTTCTGGATCATCAACATGTGTTTCGTTGAGATTGCTTTGTGCTTTAGATAGCTTTGGTGAGCCTCTTTGCTTTTCAAAGGATGTCACAATTATTTTCTTGTCATTATTGAGTTGTCATGGGTCTTATCCCGACATCAATCCTAGTATAAGAGGCATCATAGATAGTTAGAGTTGAGGAGTCTCTCAATATTTTCATTTTGTTTTGAGATATTTTGCAAACTATCTTAATTATAATGTTGAGTACTTTTAGACTTCCTTGTTGAGTTTTATTTTGAGATTGATTTATGTTGTAAGCCTATTATTGCTTGAGTGAGTCAGTCAGGCCACAGATTCGCTTGGAGATTAGAAATGGTTCTCGAGTGTCGGTCACGTCCAGGGTGTAGGCTCAGGGTGTGAGACCTATACTATAGTCAAGTCGTTTGCGTCTCTGTCTGATCTCCTTTCCTTCTATTCATCATATTTTTGGCTTTGACCGAGTGAACAATAAGGTTGGTTCGGGTTTTGAGGCTTTTATTTTCAGTTTGTGCCGTTAGACGTTTTAATTTTTAAGTTTTGATCAAAAATTGACTTTGGTTAACATTTTTGAAATGGATGTTCTTAGAAATCATTTTTTTTTTTACATATAAGGTTATCTTTTAAGTGTGTACTTGTGCACACCAATGTTAATTTAGCTTTAACATTATGGTGAAAAATAGTTTCTGCTCGTAATTGATTTGTGCCATTTTCCAACTTTGGAAGAGATGTATGTTCTTAAAAATTAAAAGTTTATTTACCAATATGGTCATCTTTTATGTGTCTACTTCTGCACACCCAAAGTTAATGAGTATAAATGTAAAATGAGGTCAAGCTAAATGACATATTTATGTTTTATGCCAAAAATAATTCATGTAACAAAAGTGTGTTTTATCCAAAAGTAAATTAAAATAGTTGATCTATATAATGTTGAAATTAAAATGTTTTAAAAGCTTTTTATATGATAGAATTTATATAATACTAACTATTGTAGTTTAAGTCTTCATCTTTGTATATTTTTACAATATCCAATAATTATAAAATTGTAGCTTTAAAATTAATTGATTCCATTGCATATTCAGTTTTTTTTAACAAATAGCTATAACTTTCTGTCAGACTTAGAATGTATAAATTATAGTCCAAGAAAACAATTTGTTGCAATTAATTTTTTTATTATATTTATAAAATTTATTAAGTGCAATTAAAACTTTACTTTTAAAAAAAATCATAATTTAATGCCTAGGATGTATTAAGTCATAAGACTATATATATTACAAATAATATATGGAATGTATATAATATAGAAATTGAAAAAAATAGTAAAAGTACTCCAAAATAATGGAAGCAGGTATTTAAATTTGAAAGTGACCCCCCAAAAAAGGAAAAGAAAACGAAAAAAAGAAAAACCTGCGCCATTATTTCAGCTTCCTCTTCCCCAAATACTACCCACGTTCAGAATACCGTTCTTATTGAATAATTACCTGAAGCTATCGTATCCCACAATCCATAAGCGGCTCTTGGATTTTCAGTTCAATAATTTTTTTGGGTAACTGGTAAGTATTCTTATTTTCCTCTAGGTTGCTTGATTCGATCAGTCCTTTGTAAGCTTTTAATATGCTTTATTGTTTTGTAAATATACAATATTTGAATAGTTTATATTTGAATGATTATAGATTAAAAAAGATGGAATATAAGAAAACTTTTTGTTTGAATCCTATTGTAAAAGTGATTCTTTGAGATAGCTCTGCAAATTGAATCCAAGAGCTCTGAAAGGTTTTAATGTTTTCAAACCCCATGTTCCTTATTTTAGAAAACATAGACTCTTCCAAAAAATAAAGGAGCATTAGACTTTACTTTTTGCATTTTCTTTGGTCGTTTAGTGTTGCGAGAGTGATATTTCTTCAATGTAAATCATTTTATGAAGATTGATTAAACTAGCTACAAAAAAAGAAACATTATACTACTGCAACCGAAATTGAGTAGAAACAGTTGCCTTACTACTTGTAAATTGAAGCTTTTTTTTTACTATCGAAATATTTTATAAATACTAATGTTCTTTAATCGTCCAACTTTATTGGAAAGAAGGTTTATAAAGAAAATGAATTCAATTCGACAATGGATGTACAAAAGGCTAATTGAAGGTTTGTGTAAACCAGAATTTGTAAGGGTTGTACAACAATTTCTTGAGTTCGCAATGAATCGTCCTGAAGGGAGGGATAGTGAGAGACTAAGATTCCCATGCAACCGAAAGAAATGTCAGAATAGAAACTTTGAAGATGTTCATATAGTCCATGGACATTTGTTGAGTGATGGTTTTGTCCCGAGATATTATGTTTCGTACTTATATGGAGAAAGTGAGGTTACAAGTATAGATCAACATGAAAGATGCACAATTTGGATCATACTATGAATAACTCACCAATTAATGTTGATGTATATGATGAGACTGGACTATCTACTTCATATCATAGAATGGTCAAGGAGGTTGATGGTCCCTCATTAGATCTTAATGATCGGGATGAATCACCTAACCCTTATGCACGAAAAATTTATGATATGATTAATGCTGCAAATCAAGAAGTGTGTCCTGGTTGTGAAACATATTCTCAATTATTAGCTATTGCGCGTTTGTTGCACATCAAGACTGAGCACCACCTCTATGAAAGATATTTTGGTGACATTTATCAATTTTTGAATGAGCTAATTCTGCCTGATAACCTGATGCCCAAAAATTTCTATAAAACTAAGAAGTTGATGCAGGGAATGAACATGACAATAGAAAAGATTCATAGTTGTACTAATGTGTGCATGATTTAATGGGGAGTGGACAATGAACTTTTGTATTCCAAGTTTTGTAGTCATCCCAGGTACAAGACCAGTGGGCAAGGTTCTAATTCAAAGAGAAATCTTATACCATTCAAATAGATATATTACTTTCCTCTTACTCCACGGTTGCAACGACTATATGCTTCTAAAGCGAATACCTCACATATGTGATGGCACGCAGAGCATGAAGTTGAGGAAGGTGTGATGCAACATTGCTCTGATGCACCTGCATGGAAACACTTTGATAGGATGCATCAATCTTTTGCAATGGAAAGTCGTAATGTTAGATTGGGGCTAAGCACTGATGGGTTTCAACCATTTAGACAAACAGGAAAACAATATTCATCTTGACCAGTAATTGTGACACCATATAACTTGCCTCCTTGGATGTGTATGAAAGGGCCTTATTTATTTTTAACTATTATAGTTACTGGATGTTTTCTTGCATCCACTCATTGATGAACTAAAAAAATTATGGAATATAAGTGTCAATAGATATGATGTCTTTAAGAAGCAAATTTCAAAATTAGAGTTGCTTTTATATGGACAATTAGTGACTTTCCTGCATATTCGATGTTATCTGGATGGAGTACTTTTGGCAGGTTAGCATGACCACATTGGATGGAGAATAAAGATGATTTTACTTTGACAAAAGGTGGCAGGAAATCTTGGTTTGAAAATCATTGCAAGTTCCAATCATGGTATCCCCCATATAGAAAGGATAAGAACTCATTTAGAAAGAATAAAGTAGTCACAATTCATGCCGCACCAGTAAGGTCAGGTGCTGATGTTTTGAAGTAAATAGAAGAATTAGGACTAAAGAGGTAACAAAACTTGGGCCAATATTGTTAATCATCAAATTAGTAAGTATTCTGGTTGGAAGAAAAAAAACCATATATTGGGATTTGCCGTATTGGAGTACAAATCTCATTCGGCATAATCTTGATATGATACACATTGAGAAAAACTTCTTTGAAAATGTGTTCAATACTGTTTTGGATGTCGATGGAAAAACAAAGGATAACCCCAAACTAGAGAAGACCTGAAAGAGTTCTGTCAACGCCCTGAATTACATGTTGTTGGTGGCGAATACCCAAAAGCTATTTAAACACTAAACAAGGAGTCAATTTTTTTATATGAATGGATGAAAAATCTTAAATTTCTGGATGGATATGTCTCCAATATGGGACGGTGCGTGAACATGAATAAACATAAGTTGTTTGGCATGAAAAGCCACAATTGTCATGTATTCGTGCAAAGATTGATCCCTATTGCATTTTGTGATCTATTACCAACAAAAGTCTGGGAAGCACTTACTGAGATGAGCCTTTTCTTTAGACATCTCACTTCTACGGTAATTCGAGAAGAAGATATGAGAAGACTCTATAAAGAAATACCTAAAATACTTTGTAAATTGGAGCGTATATTCCCTCCTAGATTCTTTGATTCAATGGAGCATCTCCCTGTACATTTCACGTATGAAGCAATGTTAGCAGGTCCAGTGCATTACCGTTGGATGTATCCATTTGAGAGGTAAGAATTCATTAATATATTAAGTACTTTTTTTAATCATCGTGATTGAATAATGACTTGAGGGTATTTGATTTTTTCAGAAACCTTCGAAATTTTAAGCACTCTATTCGAAATAAGATACATGTTGAAGGATGCATATGCAATGCACATTTAGTTGAGGAAGCTTCATCTTTTTGCTTGCACTACTTCGAACTTCATGTTTATACGAGGCACAGAAAATTGCCACGGAATGATGATTGTTGTAATCTTTCTATATTCACCTATCCAGGAAAAGGTTTCAGGGAACAAGGTCCAAGATATCTCATAGAAGAAGAACTTGATGCGGCTCACATTTATATTCTACTAAATTGCGTAAAAGTACAACCATATGTGAAGTAAGATTTCATGATTTTATTTTTATTTATAGATTAAATTATAAGAAAAACTTACATAGAAATTGATTGCCTGTGATCCAAAGGAATTTTATTGACTCCTTTCATCGAAATTTTCCACAAATTACGGAGAAGGAAATGTATACGAAACTTGATGAAGATTTCACATCATAGTTCAAAAGATATGTGAGTATTTGTACTATATATTTCCAATATTACTTATCTTAGTTATGAGAAGATCTAAGAAAATTTAAACTTGTGGATATCAACCATCGAAGAAAATTTAAAAAGTATGAACCATTTGTTTTGGCAATGCAAGCGGCTCAAGTGTATTATACCTTTTATCCTAGTTTACGACGTGATAAGGCTAACTGTTGGGTTATGTGCAAAATAAAAACTCGTGGTATTATGAATATGCCTTCATCGTCTTCACGGTCACCTTCTTCTGATAATGTAGAGTCATTCCAATGTGATGAAGATTGTTTAACATTTGATGTGGTATCTGACAATGAAACTTTTGTCGGAATAATCCAAATACAGAATTATAAACATAAGAGACAAGGATGATGAGGTAGAAATTCATGATGAATCTGAATCAGGTGAAGATGATAATAATGAGGATGACGAGGCATATGATGCTAGTGACAGTAAATAGAGTCAAAGTGCTTCAGTCTGTTCAAATATAAGGGTTAAAGTGATTGAAATGTAGTCTAATAATTCATTTTATTTCTGTTAAATTTTATATTTGTCTGGCGAAGTTCTTGAATATTAGATCATAATGATTTTAGATTTCTTTGTGATCAATTTAAGTATTTGTCTTTAATAGTTTTCAGGTTGTCTATTTGAACGAGTATCCCTCACTGTCATTTTTATCAGAAAAGTAGCAGACTCTGGAACTACATTAAGAAATAGTGATGAAATAAATTTGTTCTTCTTCAAGTGTTTATCTTTTAATTTCCTTCTCTAGATAACACATGAATTCCTTAACTTTTCAGATCAAATCTTGTACTTTAACTGGTATATTAGTTAACTAATTATTCATGTTATAATTATATTGGATCATGATTCATTAGTCATGTTATTTGTGTATGTACTTGTATATTTGAAGTCACAGATTTGGCACCCAAAAGAGGTGAACCAGCTAGGTATTCTAATAAAAGGAAAGCAGATCCCCTGGCATCTCCTCCTATGTTGAGTTCCACACCTAATCAATCATCACTATCACCTGAATCATCGGCACCAGAAATTCCACATTCAGTTGTAAAAGTCAATAGATCCATACCATCATCTTCCATACTTGATACTGATGAATCCCCAAATTGGACTCATTTAGGGCTATATTTTAATAAAAATTGTGTCCTCAAATGCATGTTTTATCTCGATATCTGATTAAAACCTTTAAGTTTCAGGTATTTGAAGTTTCAGGCAAAGCATGGACACTACTAAGCAAAAAGGAGCAAAAAGAAGCCGAAAGAATGAAGAAACGAAGATTTGTGAATCGCCGAACCCATTCGGTGTATCGCCAAAAGATTGCATATTCACCTTTTGTTCCAGTGTGCTGAGCCTTGAAGGAAAAGAGAAAATCGGCGGTGAAAAGGAGCAGTCGGCGTATTGTCGAACGACTCCGCGAAGCAGTGCTACATCGCCCAATTATCCAAGACACAAAGATGTTGAAGGCAACTGATTAAAGGCGACAAAGTACACCATATGGCGGATCACCGAATGCATCGGCGATTCTCACTAACGTCGCCGAAAGATCCTTCGGAGCACATTTTCTGAAAGCTATAAATACTAGTTGAGTTTTTATTCTTAGGAACAAATTTTACCTTGTTTTACCTAGTTTTTAGATTATTAAGTTTGAGACAGAGTTTTGGAGATATTCTCTCTAAGTTTTGGAGAGGGTTTTGGAAACTTGGAGCTTTCAAGGGTTTCATCTTCAAGGAATTGGACTTGGGTCTCTTGGATTCTTCACTTTTGGTTTGTTTTAAGACTTAATCTTGCATACCCATTGATGGAAACTGATATTGGTATACGTCTTTATCTCTTTTACATGCGTAGCTAAAACCCCAATTCTTGGGGTGTGATTTTGTGAATATGAGTTAGATTAGTTGTTGGGGTCTTGCTTGCTGATTGTCTATTTGTAGTTTAAATGTGAGTTGTAGTTGTGAATATAATCTCATATATGTGTTTTAGGCTTGCTCAACAGAGAGGTCGTAAAACTAAGACCACTAAATTGATGGCAGTGCGAGTGGGTTGACATGAGGTTCAGCTCGAGAGAGTGAACCCTAGTCTCATGTCCACACACTCAGCTCGAGAGAGTGATTGGGTTAAGGCGGAGGCTGTTCTTCATGCGGCAAGTGGGTGTCCGAGAGGAATGCATTTGAAACGGGGTAAGTTGCTTGAGAGAGAGCTTATCCCCCTTAATGTCTAGCCCAGTCAAAAATACTCAATGAGTTTACTATCAAAAGCATGTACCCAATGATTTAGTCTATCCCGTATTCCTATCACATCCCAAGAATCCCTTCTCCATACTTGTATTTTTCCTTATTTTCACTATTTTAGTTGTTTCTTGCTTACAAACCCCCATGTGATACTTGACGCTTGCGTCACCCCCGTTAATTTGTTATGTTTTCATTCGCCAAAGTCTTTAGCTACGATTAGCTTTAGCACTTTCGCACTTAACCACTAATTCTCACGCCCACTCCCTTGGGATTCGACCCCAACCCTTGGTTGGGTTACTATACTATTGCACGATTGTAGACACTTGCATTGAAAGTTATGTCCTTGATTACGCAAACATCAAAATGGCGCCGCTACCGGGGAGTGGTGTTACATGAAATTTGTTGGTTTAAGATGAAGTTTGCTATTGGTATTCGTAGTTTACTAACTTTATTTTTAGTTTTGTTTTCTTTTGAGTTATCGCTGTATGCAGGCACCCTGATCATGGCTGAGGGAAATGGTGACAACTCGGCTGAGATAGGCCAATAAGTCGAAAGGGAATTCACAGTTACCACACTGGTGATGCAGTTAAATAAGTTGTCCACCAAAGTGTCAGAGGTGGAAGTCCAGTGCAAGCGCCATGCACAAAGAAGCTCTACAGACAATGAGAATAGACGTGCCGAGGATACTCTATTAATCATTCTCCAAAAAGTCACTGAACAAGATCGGGTGCTGGAAGAGATGAACTATCGAATTGAAGTGTTAAATCGAATGATTAGCTCTCACTCCAAATCTATTCAGTTGCTTGAGAACGTTATGACCTATTAGCTGCCTCACCTCTACCTAAGCAAACGAGAGGGGTCACCTAGTCTTCCTAAGGTCGACCCCAAAAATAGAATGTGAAAGGAGACATGCATCGAGCCACGACGTTAAATAAGGCGCTTCTTGGGAGGCAACCCGAGGTTTTAAATGCTTTAGTTTACTTTTATAAAAAAAAATGGTGTGTTAGTGGTGCAGGTTTGAATGAGGAAAGTGGTGAAAAATACAGTTTGGCGAGAAAATGGTCAGTCAGCGGATCACCGAAGAAGTCGGTGAACCCGACTTGACCCGTCGTTTGTGTAACCCCCCGTACGAAACTAGTAAGAGCTAGCTAAGGCTTGACTGAATCTAGTAGATTGACCTAGAGCCTCACATGTTAGTTTATGGTTGGAAACATGTTTAAATGATGAAAAATGGCTATTGAAGTTAGTTTGGTGACTTTAGAGGTTAAACGTCAAAAAACGACCATGATGTCCGAAAACTAGTCTTTGGTGCTAGTGTGGGTGCTAGTGTCTTGTCATGATGTTTGGTGTGTTGTTTGAGGTCTAAAACCCATAGGAGTGACTCTTATTCATAGATGGACATGTTTAGGGTCCAAACGACCGGGTACGACCCCCCAAGGACCACCTAAGGGTTCCTTGAGGAGGACCCAACCTTTGGCCAAAAGCTGTCAAAAACAGCTTGACCCACGAAGGCCATTCCCCCTCTCTGAACCAAATGACGAGAGCACAGCACGGGCCGTAACTCCACCTAGGGTCCGTAGGTGGGTGGCCATAGGTACAACCAATTTCCAGCCTTCTAGTCTTAAGTTGGTGATTAGGGATTAAGTTAGTTAATTGACTAAGGGCTTAAGGGGTTGTTTAGCTAGTTGATTGCTCACCTTTATAAGCTAGCAAGACCTTAAGCTAAGTCATGAATTCATTTAGAACCAAGACCCTCAAAACAGTCCCCTAAAAAGAGTTTTTAGTTTTAAGTTAGGAGTGAGGATCAACTTTAAATGGTCATATCTCATATCTCAAAATTAATTAGGTGAGCCACTACTTATCCAATGAAAGGCCTCTGAGAACTCTTTCCAACGCCACCGAGTTTGCCCAATTCCTATCTCGGAGTAAAAAGTTATGGTCGAAATAGTGAAGCACTGTCAGAACTACGAAGGCCAAACTATGGTCCGTGACTCCACCTACGGTCCGTAGGTGGAGGGCGTAGATGCTGCCAGTTTTATGAAGTTTTTAGTTAAGTTGGGGGTTAATGTTTTAATTGTTTATTAAGTAGGGGTTAAGGGAGGTCGGTGAAGTGGTTAATTAATGGACTATATAAGCTTATAGGACCCTAAACTAATCCATTAATTCACCACAAGTCAAGACCCCAAAACATAACCCAATTCTTTTCCCTCCCAAAATTCTCTCTCTCAAAACTCTCTCAACTCAAGACTCCATTGAAGAAATTGGAAGGAGCTTAGCAAGGGCTTGTATGTGGGAGGTTTCACACGAAATTCATAGGGTTTAATTAAGGTATGATTGCTCTTCAATCTTGTGATCCTTTTCCCCAAGAGGTCCTTCCAAAGATGGTTTTCAAAGTCCCCCAAATTGTAGATTTCAATCCAAAAACGTGGGTCTTCTTTCTAAATGTTGAATTATAGTTATAAGCTGATATTGATTGATGATATATGAATAATGAAGGATGAATTCATGTAGTGTTGGTGATTTTTGAAGAATCCCCCATGAGACCCATGTTTCCCCTTCTTTCTCCAATTCTAACCCTAGTTTGTGTTAGATATTAATTGAAGGCTATGAATTCAGTGTGATGTTATGTAATTCATGTTTGTATAATGATATTACCCTAAATTAGGTATGAATACTATGGAATTAGGGTTAAGTCTTGAATGGGGCCTTCAAGGCTATGAGGAGATGATATCAATGTGATTCTTTATGTATTGTTGAATGTTCTTGCTTAATTCATGTATGATGAAGTTGGATAATGGTTACCTCTTCCCTCTAACCCTAGTTGGTAATTGAGCATGTTATGATGAGATGCAATGCAAGTATGAATGTCGTGAGATGTTGGTATTATTGTTGTTATGTTGAATTGAAGGTAATTCTTGTTAAAACAATATGAACATGCTATGAGTAAAGGTATTTTATGTGAAAGGCTTTCTCAAACATGTACACACACATGAATGAATGAATGAAGCTATTGCTAATGTAATGAATGTGAGTCTCTTGAAAGGTTTCCTCAATTGTACTCTAAACTAGTCTATGTTATGCATGGTATGATAATGTGAAATGTCATTCTCACATGATGAAGATTCTTGATGAAAAGTGAATTACTTAGATTGTAATGATGCTATACCTAATGTGTTGTTGTGGTGTTGATGACCTAGTTTCCTCATCCTTAACCCTCTACACTTGAATTAGCTATGAAGTATGTATGTATGTTATGGTATGATTGTTATATGATTGAAAGGTAGTTCTCATGATTATAATGTAATGTAAAGTGAAAGGTTTACTTACTTGCTACGTGTTTCTACGGTGAAAGGATTGTTACTCACTTACGAACACATATGAACTATAATGGTAAGATATCTACATAAGAGTCTAGTAAAGGCTAATGTGAACTTATGTGATGACTAAAGATGATTACAAAAGGGAATCAGATGCTTAGCACCGAAAGGG
>NW_006239185.1:739139-739503 GCF_000226075.1 Solanum tuberosum | reverse complement strand
TGTAGCTCTCATGGTCTATGTCGGTTATTGCAATATTTCCCTAATGTAAAAGTAAATGAAGGTATGAAAGGTGTAAACTCTTACTAGGGCTTTCTTAAAGGTTTCTACATAGTGTAAGAGAGGGTATTGGACTTCTCTTGTTGCACTTGTGGGATCCTAAAGGATGGTTGTAGTAGTGTTCTCTTATGATTATGATGATTATGACTTATGTATGTTGAAGCTATGTTATGTATGATCATTATGAATATGGTAAGTTATGATGAAATATGATCTTATGAATGTATGCATGAAGTAGGTTGCTTAATGTGATACTTGGCTTTGAATAGGGTTATGGGGTTCTATTCTTTGCATTGCACTAGTATTG
>NW_006239185.1:712419-738734 GCF_000226075.1 Solanum tuberosum | reverse complement strand
ATGACTTATGTTCTCCAACTCTTTTAAAGAATGATGTTCAAAAGTGCATAAAACATGGTTTCAACTAAATGTCTCTTTAAGCATGTTTTAATGGTTTTACTTTCATGGCTTCCATACTTAGTACGTGTGTTGTACTAACCCATATTTCTTCTACATTTTTACAAAGTGTAGGGTTTGGTGATATGATGTCTTATGCTTGGAAGTTAGGTTTCTAAGGAGCTTGGGAATGAAGACTTGGGGAGTCCTCATAGTTTCGAGGATGAACCTACCTCGTACACTTATGTCATTATGTCTTTATGTTTTATGTCTTTAGACTTGTGTAAGGGCCGTGTCCCTAGTAATTATTATGTAAGGGTTGTGTCCCTAAGTTGTTATGAAAGAGTTGTTATTCTAAATGTTATAGATGATTTGAGACAGAGTGACATAGACTCTCTCTTATTTTATGAAAACTTTGATGGTAAAGAAAAGTTTTAAATTTTCCGCTATTTTCATATGCTTTAATGTTCATGATATGCTATGGGCTTGTATAAGACCTCCGAGAGGTCGAGTACACCGTGTTATGACTAGGGGGTGCTCTCGGGTCGTAACCGTTTGGCTCAATTCATGTTCAAGTCAGAGCCTGTAAAACTCAGCGAACTTACGAAGCAGTTCGGTGCATCGCCGACCAGGCCGGTGACCTCGATGTAGACCGCCGTCTTGACCCCCAAGAAACTGAGTAATTTTAGCAATCGGTGGGAAAGTGACTACTCGGTGAGTCGCCGAGTGGATCGGCGACTGCGACTAACGTCGCCGAATGTGCGCGAACTGGACGGTTTATAATGGCCAAGAGACTGAAAATTTGAAATTCTTCACTTTCCCTCGCTCTTGAATCTCCTAAACTCATACTAAGGTAGTATTTTCTTTATTCTTAGCATTCTTCTAGCATTTTAGTTTGTTGATTTGTTCTCGGAATTGGAATACTTTGCCACCTAGATTTTCAATTGCAATTTATTCGGCATCAAAGGTTGGTTTCCAAATCCCGAGTTTACATTCAAAAATTGTTTACTCTTTTGCAATAATAGTATTGTATTGATGTGTGCTGGGCCTCTCTGGTAGGATTAGAATCCTTAATTGCCTAATTTAATTTGAAAAGTCTTCCCCGTATGGTTTGACTATCAAATGTCCGTAATCTTTGTGCCTTTTATTGAGTTGGGTCATGATTGTGTGTTGTTAGATTGATTGGGTAAAGTCTGAGTAGCCCACATATGTGCTAAATTCGAAAATTTGCTCAATGATAGAGCGGGTGACACCGCTCTTAAGAGCAAATGTCATCAAATGGCCAAATACGGCAAATCCAGGAGAAATTTGAGTATCCGGGGTGATGGGCAGTATGGGTCCTGTTTGAATTTTGTTATAGCATGCTTTGATTTTGCTTTCGGGGTTTGCAGGATTGAATTTGAGAAGATGGATTGAAAATGGGCACGTTGGGCCATTTGGCGAGCTAGGTCGAGCTCGCCGAATAGTTCATCGGTTCGCCCAACGTCTCCGTCTTGCCCTTAATATCGTGTCAATTTGGATGTTTGAGTCTGTAACTTTCGGCGAGAAGTCGTGGGTCACCGAACGCACTCGGCGACTCGCCAAAAGTACTCTTGATCGCCCTTTGTATGCTATTTTGACCCCTAAATGCACTGTAACTTTCAGGGAACAAACCCATGCTCGCCAAAAGTAGTCGGCGATTCACCGAAAGGACCTTCCCAATGCCGACTTGCTATAATTTGAAGCCAATCCTTTCAGTGAGCCTGAGTTAGCTTGCCAAAGAGGCTCGGCGACTTCCCGATTCCCTTGGCGAGTCTTCATACAATAGATTGCCTGTGCTTCTATTTGATTATTCCCTTCACTCTTCCCAATCTTTTGCAGGTATGACTAAACCTAACAAAACAGGTAGCAACACACCACCCCGAGGCAAAGAAAAAGGGATCACAATCAATGAGGATGCAACTGCATCCAGGAACAAGGCCACTAAACTTTCCACAACTGGTAGGAAAGGCAAGGGCAAGGACAAAACCGTTAAGCTATCAGATGCAAGTTCCGACAGTACTGGTTTTTACACCAATGACCGAACAACATATGACAGTGAGAGTATGGGTTCTGATGAAGATGAACTGATGGAGGCACAGAGGAATGATTTACGATCTAAACAGCTGAACTACCCATCTCGGATCAGAAATCCTCTATCCACCACTTCGACTCCTCCAGTTCTAGAGGAGGCAATAGTACTGGCACCTCCAGTACAAGGCCCCCCCACCTAGATCAACGAATAGATTAAAGTCTGAAGGGCTGAGAACGACCATTGTGGAAAAACGGTCGATAAGTTTCCCGAGATAATAGAGTGCCTGAAATATCACAAATTTCAAATCTTCACAAAACCCCCGTGGTTCTTACATACCAAGCTGGGTCAGAGAATTTTACAATGCATACAGTGCATTGGTACCTCAACGGAAGAGGCTAGTGTCGTCTTTCAAAGCAGTTGACTACATGGTTGTCAGAGGGAGGAAGCTTGCTTGTGACAGTGAGGCTATCAACATAGTCTTGGGTAGGTCCAATAAGATTAATGATCACTACCAACACTTGATCAGATCAAAGAAGCTGGATGAGATGAAAAAGTGGTTATCCCCGCTAATCTCAGATGATAATGCTCCGAAATGGTTAGCAGAAGGAGTTTTGATTGAAAAGAAAGATCTGAATATAGCTATAAGATACTGATTCGGATTCATCAGCAGCACAATTATTTCATCACAGAATGAATCAATCTTTCGCCTTGCTAAGGTAGCTTGTCTTGGATGCATCATAGAGAAAACCATGATAAATCTTGGGATGATCATTGCTTCTGAGATCCATTTGCGTGCAAAGTAGAGTCAGACATCTCTCCCTTTCCCGGTATTGATCACTGCATTGTGTAAAAGGGCTCGGTTGCCTAGAGATGCAAAGAAGGATGTCGAATTGGTTGCCACCACCTCCACCAATATCCGAAAGATCGAAGCGGAACATCTGAAGGACCAAGAGGAAAAGAAGCAGAAGGAAGTTGTGGCCACTGGATCTATACCTATAGAGGCATCTTTGCCTACTCCGACCCCTAGGCCTTCAGGTATATCTGATGCCATTATCACTCTTGTTGACCCTTTAGGTTCCTCTGCTGATGTGTTACCATCCAGACCTACTGCTGGTGTTGCCTCCTGTGAGCCGATCACTCAGGCATCCTTGATCCGGATGGGATAGCTCACCTAATCTGCTGATTGTCGGGCTGCTGATATTTGCGTAATCAACGAAAAAACTTCCGATGCAAGTATCTACGATTGTGCAATAGTATTATAACCCAACCAAGGATTGGGGTAGAGTCCCAAGAGAGTAGTTTTGAGAATTAATAGAAAAATAAATCAGTTCTAACTAGTCCTAGCTAAAGACATTAACGATTAAAAATATTGTAAATTAAAGGGAAAGACAAAAGTGTCAATTATCGATTTGGGGGTTTTGTCACAAGTATAGCAAAAACAGTAAAAATAACAAAGAAATCTATGAATGAGAGGGGATTCTTGGGATGTGATTGGAACATTGGATAAACAAGATTGTTGGGTACATGCTTCTGATAGAAAACTTATAGAGTAATTTTTACTTGGCTAAGCTTTAAATGGAAATAAGCTCGCTCTCGAGCAACTTACCCCATTTCAAATGGGTTCCTCTCGGACACCCACTTGCCGCATGAAGACCAGCTTACACCTTACCCCACTCACTCTCTCGAGCTGAACCTCATGTCGACCCACTCCTTAGGCCATCAATTTAGTAGTCTTGGTTTCACGACTTCTCTCTCGAGCAAGCCGAAAACACATGAGTGAATTTGTATTTGCAACTACAAATCCATTAGATTCATCCACAACTACTAAACAAAATCAAAATTAAACTACCTTTAAACTATCAGCAAGCAAGACCCAACAACTAATCTATCCCATACTCACAAAATCACACCCCAAGAATTAGGAGTTTTAGCCACACATCAAGAGATAGAAATTTATACCTAAATCAGCTTGCATTCAAACTGGTATGAAGATTTAAGTCTTGTTACATGCCAAGAATGAAGAATCCAAGAGACCCAAGTCCAAATCCTTGGAGATGAAACCCTCTTCTTCTTCAAGTTTCAAAACCCTCTCAAACTCAGAGAAAATAAAAAGTACTAAAATTATATTAATTGTTTCACACTAAAAATCTCATACTAAGCTAAAAATCTCAACGAGTATTTATAGTTTTCAAAAATCTGCGCTGCAGCGGATCATTAGGTGACATTAGTCGGAATCATCGATCAACTCGGCGATTCTCTCCTTGATGTAGTTCATCGCCGTCTTGCACCACCCTTCAGCATCGTCGTGCTCTGGGTCATTGGGCGATATAGTGCTGCCATGCGGAACATCTCGGCGATGCACCGACTGCTCCCTTTTTCCGCCGACTTGATCCTTTCCTTCAGGGCTCAGCACACTGGAACAAAAGGCGAAGTGAGACCCTTCGGTGACTTGTCAAGTGGACTCGGCGATCCTCAGGCCTTCATTTTCTTCGTTCGTTTTAGCCTTTTTGTTCTTTTTTGCGAAGTAGTGTCCATGCTTTCCTTCAAACTTCAAATACCTGAAACTTACGTGGTTTCATCAGATTTTGAGATAAAATAAGTATTTGAGGACACAATTTCTATTAAAATAAAGCCCTAAATGACTCCAATTTATGGATTCATCAGCTGCCAACATAGAAAGCTCTATTCCAGGCATGATTCAGGTTGCGCTCGATGATGTTGTGAAGCCACTGAGTACTACTATTGATGCTTTAGTGGCCAGGATAGTAGTGTGTGAGCGCGACCAAGGAGCCACAGAGGAGGTGATAGACTTAAAGGCCGCCATTGCAGAGTTGAGGAAAGATGTGGACTACATAAAGTCCACCGATATGTCCATGATATTTGGACCAGTGGAAATTCCAGATGTGCCCGAAATGCCTCAGACCACCACATGACATGGGGATGGAATGGAGCATACAGTCGATCCTGAATCAGAGGTAGAGACTGACAAAAAGATGTTTGAGGGAGCTGCAACAGACGACATAGTCGAGAGAAAAGAAATCATGATAGATGCTGTTGTGCAGGCTTTCTTGGCAAAGGCTCCTGCTGTTGGATCCAGTGAAGCTGGTCCTTCTAGGGTCACTCCGGGCACCGATGCCCAAACAAATGGAGCGACTACTTACACAAGATCCCCTCTTTACCTTTCTCTTTGTGTTCTTTTAATTTACATTCTGGATACTTTTATTTGCATTTGAGGACAAATGTTTTTATTCATGGTGGGTTGAGGCCCACCTTTGTGTGCTACTTTTGTTTGTGTTTTGTGTATATAGTTGGGTTGTTCTGTTAATACTGCTTTTCTGTGGATAATTGAGCTTATGGCTCCTTTTATTTTAAATTGCAAAATGATTTTAACCCGTCCGTAATTTTTTTGCCACCTCTTGTGTGATGAATGTGGCTGTTCTTTTGCAAAATTTAAGTCTCGGTCCCGATCAATACCAATGACTTGGATAGTGCTCTAAATCGAACGAACATGAATGCGCGGCTACGATGAGGCCAAATTAAGTTGCATAGACAATATGTGAACTCTTTGCATCTCATTTTGACTAGCCTAGTATCGAATCGAGTCTCTTGCAATGACCGTTACACACTAGGGAAAGTGTGGAGTCTTGTTTGACTATAGTGTCGATGCCTAGTGTGATGAGCTTACTTTGAAACATGCATGATAGATCCTAGAATTTTCCCCATTGGTCCGATTGACTAAGTAAAGCTTTCTCTTGACATGATCTTAGGAAACTTTGAAGAGTGTGAGCCAATTTGCCATATATCGCTTTTGTGGCCTACCTTGTGAATGTGTGAACCTCTCTTGAACACCCCTTGAAACTTAACCTTCTTTGGACGAAACTTGATGAAAATTAGACCTTTCTTAATCCATTACCGTTAATCCTATTGATTTGTGGTTTAATAAAGAGCCAACTTAGGCCAAAAGCCTAAGTTGGGGGTGGAGTGAGAAGAAAAGGGAAAATCAAGAAGTGCAAGGGAAGTCTCTGTTAACCCACGGTGTTGAGAAAAATGGAACCCCTCCATATTAAAAAACAAAGAAAGAGAAATACAAGAAAAGAATGAAAAAGGAAGTTGCAGAATAAAGTGCAAAATAAAGGTGGTTTCCAACACACTATGGGAAAATGAATAATAGGCTGACTCATGAGCACTAAAGAAAATGATGAAGGAAAAGGAAAGGAAGTGTTGTGAATACCGCATCTCATGAGGATAAAAGTAAATGAGCCTAAATGACCATACCATTGCACTCAACCCCATTACAAGCCTTGAAAAGACCTTTTTTATCTTAAGAAAGTTGAAACAAATGTCGATTGGAAAATACGGGAAAACCTATGGGTGAGAGCATGCATTGTTTTTATCTTTGTGAGTGTGAGTGTTGCATATGATTGATGAACTTTAAATGATTAAATCATTATGTGCGAATATGGAATCATTTTTTCTGTGAGGGCATTCGAACACTCTAGTTGAGCCTGAACTTGCATTTGAGGCAAGTAATGTGAGCATGAGATTCTTTGATATTAGTGAGTCGCAACTTGAATCTTTGAGTGCACAATTAATCTTTGCATAAGTAAATTGAGTTTTGTTGTATGCATTCATGATCGAGTCTTGTGTAGCACTGTTCGAGACACCATTTTTAAACGGTTGAACTTGAGTTTGCTTGAGGACAAGCAAAAGTCTAAGTTGGGAGTGTTGATGAGTCCACAAATTGGACTCATTTAGGGCTATATTTTAATAGAAATTGTGTCCTCAAATGCATGTTTTATCCCGATATCTGATGAAAACCTTTAAGTTTAAGGTATTTGAAGTTTGAGGCAAAGCATTAGCAAAAAGGAGCAAAAAAAAGCCAAATGAACAAAGAAACGAAGATCCGCGAATCGCCGAACCCCTTCAGCGAATCGCCAAAAGATCGCATATTCGACTTTTGTTCCAGTGTGCTGAGCCTTGAAGGAAAAGAGAAAATCGACGATGAAAAGGAGCAGTCGGCGTATCACCGAGTAACTCCACGAAGTAGTGCTACATCGCCCAATTATCCATGACACAAACATGCTGAAGGAAACTGATGAAAGGCGATGAAGTAAACCAAAGGGCGGATCGCCGAATGCATCGGCGATTCTCACTAACGTCGCTGAAAGATTCTTCGGAGCATATTTTCTGAAAGCTATAATTACTAGGTAAGTTTTTATTCCAAGGAGCAAATTTTACCTTGTTTTACCTAGGTTTTAGATTATTAAGTTTGAGACAGAGTTTTGGAGATATTCTCTCTATGTTTTGGAGAGGGTTTTGGAAACTTGGAGCTCTTAAGTGTTTCATCTTCATGGAATTGGACTTGGGTCTCTTAGATTCTTCACTTTTGGCTTGTTTTAAGACTTAATCTTGCATACCCACTGATGGAAACTGATATTGGTATACATCTTTATCTCTTTACATAGCGTAGCTAAAACCCCCAATTCTTGGGGTGTGATTTTGTGAATATGAGTTAGATTAGTTGTTGGGTCTTGCTTGCTGATAGTCTATTTGTAGTTTAAATGTGATTTCGTTTAGTGGTTGTGGATGAACTTAATGAGGTTGTAGTTGCAAAATATAATCTCATATATGTGTTTTCGGCTTGCTCGAGAGAGAGGTCGCAGAACTAAGACCACTAAATTGATGGCCAGTGTGAATGGGTTGACATGAGGTTCAGCTCGAGAGAGTGAACCCTAGTCCCATGTCCACACACTCAGCTCGAGAGAGTGAGTGGGTTAAGGCGGAGGCTTTTCTTAATGCGGCAAATGGATGTCCGAGAGGAACGCATTTGAAACGGGATAAGTTGCTTGAGAGAGAGCTTATCCCCCTTAAAGTCTAGCCTAGTAAAAAATACTCAATGAGTTAACTATCAAAAGCATGTACCCAATGATTTAGTCTATCCCGTATTCCTATCACATCCCAAGAATCCCTTCTCCATACTTGTATATTTCCTTATTTTCACTGTTTTAGTTGTTTCTTGCTTACAAACCCCCATTTGATACTTGACGCTTGCGTTACCCCCGTTAATTTGTTATATTTTCATTTGCCAAAGTCTTTAGCTACGATTAGCTTTAGCACTTTCGCACTTAACCACTAATTCTCACGGCCACTCCCTTCGGACTCGACCCCAACCCTTAGTTGGGTTACTATACTATTGCACGATCGTAGACACTTGCATCCGAAGTTGTGTCCTTAATTACGCAAACATCAGATACATCTAGAGATGAAATCATATTAAAAAATTATTCAAACACAAATGATGCTACTTGTATCCCAATTGAAGTCATTCTTGGAGTGTAAGAGTACAAGTTCCTTTCCATTTACATTTTTTTGTTCATTTTTGTTTCATTCTTATATTATGTATCAGTTTATCTTTAGAGGGAATATCTTATTTTTTCAATATGGTAGAAAAATATTTTGTATATAAATATATATTTGCTTACGTAGTCTCTAGTAGTCCACTTCACATTTTTTGTCATTAACTGGTTGCTTAAGTTCTCTTGATTGATTTGGTGCCTTAGGGTCGATGGTTCACACAACGTACGTATATTTTACATGTAGAACAACTACAATATTGTCCTGTCCTATTTTTTGTAATTTTGTGTTGGTGCTCCGAATCTTGTTCCATTCTAATTATGAACACGTGTGTACATAGGTCTACTCTGCTGGTTACTTTCTACTCCATTATTAATAATTTGATCTATTAGATTGGACTAGATTACTTGTTAATACTCTCTTTAGTTTTTTCTTAGTGTTATTTCTAGATCTTGTTCTCTATGGGTCACACACTTTGTACACAACTTATGGAGTCTGTACATTCTGCAATTTTATGTTGATACTCTATTCAGTTTACCGTTGTTATTGTTGCTCTGTTCATCTTTGCGTATAGAGTAACAAAAGTTAACAAAAGCATTAACCTGCCTAATTTTTTTGCTGATTGTGTTATCTTTTACCTGACTTGATGGTGTTAAATTATAATGTTTGTTACTTATTCAAGCATGGAGCCAAGTAATAATGTCTCTCGGGGCAGTCACAAAAATCCTCAAGGAGAAGCTGGATCACAAAAGACATGATTGGATGTCTGTTACACCAGAGACAAAGGACTTCTATTGGGAGGAAATCAAGGTAAAGTTATACTAATTAAATGATTGTATGATTAAAATTTATGTTGTATCAGTGTCATGTATTATTTTTCTTTTATATGATTTCAATGCAATACTTCAATTGAAGGTGCCATAAAGGATACATTTATAAGAAAATGTGCAGAACGATATAGTGGTATGTTATCTGAAGCAAGGGGTTGTGAGAAGAAGAGCACAAATATCTCGGTATCTATTTCTGGGAGCCTCATTGGGAGACAGAGGAATTCAAAGCCAAGTCCGCACAATGCTCAAAAAATCCCCTAAGTGACAAAGATGGCGAAGGATCTGAACCCTCACGTCATACATGAGGCTCCATAACTCACCGAAAGCATGCAAGACAACTGGTATTTTGATTTTTATTTAGAAAAAAGTTGTAATTTCTTTAAAGCTACTACCTATGCACTTACTGTGGTAAATCTGATTTCAATTTTAGGCTAAACTCCTAGGAAGACCACCTCATTCACTTGAGGTTCTAAGGAAGACACTGATGTGCCATGAAATCATGGCACATTTGATGCTCAAAATTATGGATTAATACTAGAATCAAGTGTATTTATGTGGATATGATGCGTTTGGTAATATTTGAACAGGTAAAACATTTGGACGCGGAAGATAGAAATAAAAAGAAGAAAATGATTCTTAAACAAGAACCACGGAGTCCCAGACGTGCCGTGGTCATGATGACGAGCCGTCTTGAGGCTCGTGTAGTTGAAGCAGTTATGAAAGAGCAAGTTGAAATTGGCCAAGTAAAGACCACGGAGACCTCGACGGGCCGTGGTATCTTTCATGGTATGTGCTGAAGCTCGTGAAGGAGGTCTAGTATAAAGGCTGTGAGGACCAAAGGTTGAGTATTTCTAAGTAAGGACCATGGACACCCAGACGGGTCATAGTCTTCTTGACGCTACGTCCTGTAGTCTGTGTAGATGAACTAGTGTGAAGGCCTTGGGGAACTACGTTTTGGTGTGGCCAAGTAAGGACCCAGACGGATTGTGGTCCTCCAACGGCTCGTACTACAGCTTGTGAAAGACACCAAGAAAAGGGGTCTCACACTCTGTAAGTGTGAGACCATGGAAGGATTCACGGGCGGTGAAGCTCATGAAGGGCCGTTGTGTCGTCCGTGACACGTCCTGACAATTCAGTCCTACTTCGAGCAAGAATCTTTTTGGACAGACTATTTAAATTAATTAGGTTTAATTTTTGAATTATCTCGTCGTATTATATATGATAGACTACTTTCCATTTTTTCTACTTTGGTTTTTATCGATTTACTTCGGATCAAGACTTGAAGCTTTGATTTTGTGTTTGAATATCAATATTTCTTTGAATTCGCAATCTTCATAAGTGATCTCTTTTCATGCATTCAACATATGCTTTCCCTTATTTGATTTAAAGCATGAGTGGCTAAACACCACAATTAGGATTGTGGGAACTGTGGTTGTAACCTAAGTGTAGATTCACAGAACAAGTAGAGTGCAATTATTTTTTGCACAATATAATTCATACTTTTGATATTCATTCTTTCTAATGAGTGCATGTGTTAGAATTTGTATGTATTTACCACTTGTTCGAGAGAAAAGTGGTAGTTAGGAAAAAAGTAGAATTAATCTGTTGGTTTGGAGTGAAGAGTGGAGTTCGAGAGAAGAGAATTTTGACACCAAACATGTGACGATTAGAGTGGAAGTTATCTAACAAGACCGAGAGGTGTTAGATGCATTTAACTCACTGGTATTTTGCAAAGAAACAATCAATCAAAACTTGTTCACGAATCAACACTAATTGTAAAGTCATGAGAAACACAACCCTGGTTTCATTCATCTATCATCACAACCATGAAGTTAAATCTTGTTACTTGTGTTAACCTGAGCAATATAACGAGCTTTTGTTACTTGAAAACTACACCTTAACCCATTTTACATTTCACAATTACTTTCTTTATGAAATAATAACAACAGTTGAATTAAAGCGACAATGAAACTATTTTTGTAAGTAAATTCTCTATGGGATCGATCTCAACTCATGTTGATTTATATAAATTGACATCGACCGTTGCACTTCTTAATTGAAGTGTAAGTTTGGATGTATCAGACACATATCAAGGCTAACAACGAGTTTGTTGACCAGAAGTCCGAGAACACATATGTAAGTGACATAAACATTCTTAATTATGTTTTTAGATTTTTGTTTAAAATTTTGGCTTATATCATTCCTCATGATTACTCCAAATTTAATCAAGAAACTAGAAACAAATAAAATGAAATATATGATAATGAATTAACATTTTATCGCTTCTTCTCTCTCGCTGGCTTCCTTATTCGAACTTCTTTATATTGTTTTTAGAGAAAATACATAAAGTCACCACTGAAGTTGTCCCGAATTTTTAAAAAGACACCTTAACTTTGCACATGTCCTATTACCGCACTAAACAATTTTTAATAGATATTATTATATCATTTTTCATCCACCTGACATAGAGAGTGGTGTGCACTCTCTCAAAGAGAGTGAACAGCCTAAAATAACTAATATAATTTTATTTTTACAAGTATTTTATTATAAAATATATTTTCTTATTTTTCTTATTATTTTGAATTTTTTTCCTTTTTATTTTTTCTTTGTTTCTTCTTTCTTCTTCAAAAATTCATTGTAATCTCCATCCATTGAAGCTTCTCACTTTCAATGTCACCATTTTTACCACAACTTCACTTTCCCTTTTAACTACTTTTAGTTTTATCCTCTTTAATTTTAAAACTTTATCTAAATATTTTATTACATTTCGAATAATTTGATAAACCCATTAGATTTCATGATGATTAGGTAGTATCATATAGTTTTTTTATCCAATTTCAATTAAGTTCTTTCAATATTTGGGGAATTCATTGATTCTTTTAAAATTATCATTTCTAATTTTAAAGTTATTTGAAAATGAGTAGTTGATGATGATACCTTCAAAATTTTAAATTTTCTTAGAAAAATAATTAATTTTGTTATCAATAATTCAATAAAGTCTAAAAAATAGTATGAATTATATAAAGAATTTGACCGGAAAAAAAGACGAAAAAGAAAAGAAAAAAATGGGAGTGGGGTTCAATTTGACATGGGGTGGGAGGTGAAGAAAAAGAAAGAAAATGGAGGATGAATCACTTGAAAATGGGAGGTGGAAGATGAAATAAAATTTAAGATAATTCAAAATTAAAAGTAAAAAAGTAAGAGAGAGAGAGAGAAATAAATAAAAAAAGATAAAAGAAAAACTTAAAATGAAAAAAACACACTTTAAAATTAAATTAACACGTGTCATGTAATGATTGGTGTGTGAACACACTTGCTTCTTAAAATTTGGGGCAAATAAAAAAATGATATAATAATATATGTTCAAAATTATTTAGTGTGTAATAGGACGATTGCAAAGTTATGATGTCTTTTTAAAAATCTTGGACAACTTCAATGGTGACTTTATGTCTTTTCTCTTATTTTTACATGAGCCAATGATCTATCGGAAACAACCTCTTTACCTCATAAGGTATAGGTAAGATTTGCATATACACTACCCTTCTCATATGATACTTGTGGGATTACACGGGGTATATTATTGTTGCATAATAATGAATTCAAATACCAAAAGGTTGTTCCTCATTATCTTGAATCGTTACTAAGTTTTTAGTGATAACTCTTCTTTTGGTTGAGTAAGGTACGTATGTAATTTGATTCAGTGTTGGTTCTTGATAATGTAAAACATAATACACTACTAGAAATATGATCTAATGGCACGGTTAACTTATCGTAGCAATAGGCATAGCTACCGTTGATGTATCTCTAACGCCACGGTTTAGGCAACCGCTACAACAGCTGGCGTAGCAATAGATCTATTGCGACGGTTATTTCTGACAGTTACAATAATTGTAGCAGTAGATGGCCATATTGCAACGGTTTCCGAATTAATTAATTGCCAACGGTTAACGTTGTATTGGTACGGTTATGAACCGTCACACTAAAGTTTTATGCCACATTTATTTCCAGTCCATTGCCGACGGTTAACACCCTATTGGTATGATTATGTACCATCGCAATAGATTTTATGCAACAGTTCTATATAGGTTGTTGCTACGATTATTTTAACAACCATTTCATTCTATTGCAACAGTTATTATATGGTAATGCATTAGTTTTAAGCTATTATAATTGTTGCTCAATGTCTATTGCTACAATTATTATAGGGTAATGCAACAATTCTTTATTTTTTCAACAATTAATATCAAGCTATTGTAACGATTAATATTAGGCTATTCCAACATATATATACTATGGGTTTCACATATATTATTAATTGAGCTAGTGCAATACTTTTGTAGCATAAATACTCATAAAAAGATCATGGGAAGAAGTTATATTTCATTACCAAAATTATAATCTAAGATCCATGCTTGCAATTGGGTACGTAGTAACGATAAAAGTAAAATACATAAACATTTTCAGCCATTCAAAAAGGATGAAATTTACAGATGCACCATACAATCTTCAAAAATAACAGACTTCCAAAACATAGGTAAAGTTAACATCAAGTCAATTCAACTCCTATGTCAAGTCTTCAGTACTTCTTTCATCTCCTTCGATATCATCACCTACATACAATTAATGAAAATACAAAATAATTTAGCAATTTTGTTGCAAAAGTTCAATGACTTCGGTGATATATTTTAAAGTTATCACTCTATATCTACAACATGCATAAAATTCAATAAGATTAAATGACATTAAGAAAATAGCATAGTTGCAGGAGATATTTACATACTGCTTCTGGGAATTATACCAGCTAGAGTCTCTATTCAAGTACAAAACATGGCTGGCTTTTCTTCACTGGTCTGCGAAACTACCATATAGTGTTTGATAGACCAGCCTGCTAAGTGATATCTACTTCTTCATGTCTTAGAATGCCTCCTTACAGTTTTGAGCTGTGAGATTTGGAAGACTAGATGCAAAGCGAGATTTGAAGGCTTAAAGGTTTCCATTTACAGAGTTCTGGAACAGGTAAAAAGATTGATGATTCTAATTCTTAACAAACACTTTCCACGCCTTAATTTCAGAGGAAGTTGGAAAGAGTTGTGCAGCAAGATTGAAAGAGCAAAGCCAACTATTAACATATCATGAAGACTGGCAATTTTAGAATAACTCACTGTTTCAGCGAAGCTAATGAAGCCGTTGATTTACTAGCCAATGTTAGTGTAACACCCCTCAAAATGAAGTAGGATAAAGTAGAGCCTCACAGGGTTCCTATGCATTAATAACGTGTTAAAATAATGAAGAATAGCCTTTTTAGTAGGTTTTAAAGAGTTTGGAAGTCAAACGTCAAGGGATGACCAAGACGTTCGGAAACTAGTCTTTTACGTGTTGGTGTCTTCTAGTATGTTGTACATGTTTTTATGTGTTGTTTGGAGTCTAAAATCAGTGGAGGTGACCCTAGTGTCTTAATAAATGTTTTTAGGGTTAAAATGTTCGGGTACGACTCCCCGGGACCACCCTAAGGGTCCCCGAGGAGGACCCAAACCCTTGACTAAGCAAGCTGCCAAAGCAGCTTGAAAATACACTTGGAGGGAGCATGTCCACGTCGCAGACTAGCTCCACCAAGGGCCAAAAATCTTGGTCCGCGTCGCGGACTCCTTTGCCTCGAAATTTAATTTCCAGAAACTTGTGGGAACACCTCCGCGTCGCGAACTTGTTTCCCGACGAAATATACAAAAATAAAACTCAAGTTGGACTTATTTAAAAAGGTCCAACTAAGTGAGGGGTAGTTTGGGTACTTTGGGGAATTATTATAAACGGTTATTCTACCTATTTTAGGGTATTTTAAGTTGGTTAAAACCCCAAAACCTAAAATTAGACCCCATTCTTCAAATTGACCCTCCCTCTCAAAATAGATTCTCTCAAAAACTCCATGGAAGACCTTGATGAAACTCAAGCTAGAAGATGGTTTTTCAACTGATTTCTTCTTCAATTTCATGGGTCTTCAATAATTAAGGTATGGTGACTCTTGATTCTAGAAGTGTTATATCTTATTCTTGTGTTGTATTATTGTGAATTGTAGCCATGAAGGCATTGGTGAAGTGGTTGTATAATGTGGGAATATTGCATTGTTGTGAATTGAGGCCACGAAGGACATTATATGAGTGTTATTACATTGTTGTATTATTATACACATATGAGGCTATATGTAAAGTCCTATATGAAGCTATATGTAAAGTTTGTGTGAAGCTATAATGTGAAGATGTTCTAATGGTATTAATGTGATACTGTATAATGTGGTGTTATGCTAATGTGAAAGCATGTTTCTCTTGAAATGGTGATATGTGGTGATGATGGACTATGATGAAGATAAGATGATGTTGTAGCTCATATGCTAGACTTGAGTATCTTGTCTTGTGTCATGAAAGCTTGATTATGTATATGAGTATATGAATGTTTGGTTGGGCTATGACTTAGTAATGGAGCTCTTCCTATAAATGCTAAAAGAGGAATTCTAGGCCAAGACTTGAATTGGCAAGACTTAAGCATAGTGCCTTTTCATGAGTCTAGCTTTCCTAAGTAAATGTATAACCTTGAATGATGGGCCTTAGGGTGATGTTCCCTTCTTGAGTGAAATGCTTAGAGATGGATGGAGCCGGAACGGAATGAGAATCCTTATCTAAGAAAGTCAAATGAACTATCCTTATGAACCTAGATTGGCTATGACTAAGAAATGGGGCCTTTCTTGGGAAGAGGTACTATGAGTCGGTTGAACTAGAAAAGGAACCCTCTCTAGTACATATGTGATTGAATACTCTATGGAAACCAAGGCTAAGCACAGAGTGGATGTGGCTAGGATGGTGGCCTAGTTGAACATGAGATTCAATACCTTGCTAGTATGGTCTATGTCGGTTAAGGCCTATTTCCATCATATGGGATGTGCATTTGCTATCTTTTTTAAGTATTGAGTTGTAAATGATGTGAATATGGTCTTATTTGTGAATGGTGACTTGAAATGTGGGTTTATGCTTGTGGTTGTAAATGTTTGTTAAAGAAGGTCTTAAAAGCATACATTCCTTGTAAATGTCCGTTGTGCATGTTTTCTTGCATGGTCGTCATACTTAGTACTTATTGTACTAATTCCATATTTCTCTATTGTTACAAGTGTACGTGGTGGCAAGTGAGGAGATCTTTTGAGGAAGCTTGGGATATTGATTCTTCTCAAGAAGCTTGGTATGTCCTCATATATTCGAGGACATAGTTGTTATCTTTCTAGTATTTTTACTTAGACATTGTATAAGACTTAGATTTTGTTGTAAAGGGCCGTGCCCCTAAGATGTTCTATTCGTGTCTAAGATGGTACATGACACTTAGATATTCTACTTCGTTACATTTGAAAGATTTTATGAGTATTATGAATTTGTTTTAAAAAGTGTTTAAATTCCTTACGGTTTTTATTACTGAATGCGATGAATGAATGCTAAGAGGCTTGTATTAGACCTCCAAGAGGTCGAGTACGCATGTTACGACTTGGGGGTGCTCCCGGGTCGTTACAGTTAGAGTCATGGTGAAGCATGACATATTCTTTACTGAGGTGTTTTGTTTGCCTAGACAAGTGGAAGTTGCACCGAAGAATGATCAAGATGGCAGGCCTAATCTCAAGATCAGAATTAAAAAAGACATTTCAGTTTCTAACATGTATTTATGCACTTTTATCTTTAGTTATTTTTATACCCTTCAGGGACATGTTATCTCATACGTGAGTCTATCATCGAGCTACATCCAAACTTATAGTTAATGTATAGGGCACTTTTTGTACAAGGATGAAATTTTCATCCTTATTAACCCCATCATTACAAACAAAATCAATACCTGCCATCCATATCTCTAATATCATTGTCTTACCTATAATGACTAGCATGTTAACCAAGTACGCCCCGGAAGAGAAGCAGTGATTGCAAGACATTCAAAACCCAACAAAATGCTTGCAATCATCTTCAAATCAAAAGACTACTACGTTATGATGACGGAAGAATGTAAGTATACTATTGGGGGTGCAATCTCAGCTGCAAAAGCAATCAAAACAGTTCACAGACAGGAGAAACAATCTTCATGAACAGGATAATTGTTACAACATTGAAACTACTGGAAAATCTGATTCAGATTAGCTAGACACTAAAAGCAGGGGAAGAAGTAGGGTTAGGAAAAATTGGAGGAAACACAGAAGCCAAAACCAACCCTCCCAAAAAAGAAAAACAAAAAATGATAACACAGGCCATTCACAAGAGGTGTCTGCGAACACAGGCCATTCACAAAAAAATGGTAAAACAGGCCAAAATCAACACAGAAGAACTTTTCTAGAACTTAAGAGGTGTTAGCTCATAGATGGCCATTCATAGCCTGAAAAATCTAGTCCACATCAACAATATTCAGTTTGTAGCCATTTTTAAACCCTTTGTTTGACAACAAAAGATAGATGGTTACAGAATAGCACGATACAATTTACAATATTTCATGAATAGCATCAGTGCATCACTAACACTTCAATAGCTGAACATTTCTAGAGGCCCTATATGTTGAGAGAATGAACTGAAATGGACATAACAAATGACAAAGGGGGAATCACCTAAAACAGTGGTATATAGAATGATGTTAGCTCATACTTATTAACTCATAGCCGATGAGGTTGATCCTAGAAAATACTCAGCTAACTAAATGGCCGACAAGGCCACAATCAGAATAAATAGATAATAACAAAATCGACAAGGCTGTACTCAATAGGCCACAATGATCAGGAGGGCTAGCTTACAAAACTCAAATCACCATCAATTCAGTTAACAAACTAGTCCACCAGGAAATTGGAAAATACACTTTTAAGTGTAGCCAAGAGTATTAATGTTTTCTACTGTCAAGAGAAAGTAGAGTCGCAATAGAGAAATGAAATAAAGTTGCAAGAGAAAGATAAAGTAGTAGTAGAAGAAGAAGAAATAGTCTAAATAGAGATTTAGAGACACTAACCTTGCTCAGCTGTTTGACCAGAAGTAGCTTCTCTTGGTGAAGGAATGGACAATGCTGCTAGTATGTTAGGATCAATTAATCCTGCATGCTGAAGTTGTGCCACTACATCAGCAATAACTTCTTGTCGCATAGTTTTCCTTTTTTCCCTTCATTTGTTTCTCCATTTTTTGCATCCTTTCTTGCATTTGTTGCACTACATCATTTGTTGCATTTAAAGTTGGTTCAGAATTGTCAACTTTGTTTTTCAGAGTTGTCTTTGTAACCCCCACTCCTTATAGTCTTAGACGTCCCGGATGTTCAGGACCCATGACAGCTGAAAATGCATCAACAGACTGACCATTTGTGCTCATTTGCTTTTCAATTTCCTCCATTTCAGCCTAACAAAAAATATCCAACAAGCAGTCTTGTAAATTAAAATTTAGAATAAATAATTTGTCTTAATAAAAAAATTATATTGACAGTATTCGTACAATTTTACTAGTTGTGTTCTCATTCGATGCCTTGTACAAATGATCAGGTTTTCTTGTTCTTGTGACCACAAAGAGCTCCTTAGCAGATACATATTCCTTTTCTTTTTCCTAGTCACATAAAAATAGACATCAGGAATTTCTTAAATAAAGGGTTAAGCATAGATAATAAATAAGAGAACACACCAATTTACTGCGGATTACAACAAAAATCGTTTTGCCTGTTGTGTGTGGATTCATCAGCTTTTTTCGGTTCTTAGTATTTGGTTCAGACATTTTCTGCAAATAAATGAATCAATAATGTTAACCAAAGGCATATGGGTGCTACATAATGTACTAGACGAGGTGAATGTCTCAATATTTCTTTTTTAACAAATCTAACTAAATAATATGCTTTCTAAGTACGAACGTTACTGTCATATGAAGCTAAAACTAGTCTGTAGATTTCAGCGATCAAACTAAGTTTATCCAAAAGGGCACTTAGTTTAGTGAACCTTGAAGCAAATTTCAGCGATCAAACTTAACTAATAAATAAGTTCTTAAGATTTTTTCTTTTTGAGTAAAGAGTTGAAAACGTGACCTTTTTTATCCTGTTACATTTGTATCTTATCAACTTCTAAATGAAATTATTGAGTTTGACATGTTGAAGATAATAAAACTTTATGAAACAGAGAAGACAATATCAGAAGAGTTCAGTTAACCTTCTGAAAAAAAAGAATAGCAGAAGAGAAAGTTGATTCCCCTTCATGAAAGAAATTCGGATGATTCACTTTCTTGGAAGCCTTGCACCCTCAATGAAAATGCAGTTGCATGTTATATTGGTCTGATTATCCTTTGATTGTCTTCATTCACTGATTATTTCTTTCTTACTTACTAGCATATCTTTTAGTCAAATGAAATGTGATAAACATAGATAATAACAGTTACAGCCACCCTTTGGTCAATCATTTATCTTGTTCAAGTTAGAAGACATTAGTCATCAACTATCTTCTTGCTGATGAAGATACTATTACCTTTTTCATACACCAGTATCAAATCATAATTTAATAATGGAAAGGAAGACATCCTATGCAAATTTGACAATTGTGAGCTATAGATAGGATCATAGGAACAAGATAAGAGATAAAACAATGACTGATAACCATTCTTTTTATTGAAGTGTTTGTTATTCCCTATAAGAAAGGGCAGAAAAGCCCTCCCTAATGTCTCACTCCCAACAACATTTCATAAAGTTTTATTATTCTCAACATGTCAAACAACTAATTAATCCAATCATAGTCAAAAAACTTATCCTGTCACATTTGTGGCTACCACACTGGAAGAAGTAACAAGCTGCAACAATATTGCAACAGAGAAGAGAATAGCAGAAGAGAAAGTTAAAGAAAAATAAAGTTGCAGCACCATCTATATCACAAAAGAGATCAGGAGAAGAAGAAGCTGGATGTTTGAGATTCTGAACTACATTTTACCTTGAATTTCTCAGACTTCCAATATTAAGGAGCTCTCTATACTGACATTCTGGAATATGACCAGGCGTTTTTGCCATTCGAATTTCATCATTGTCATATGGATCATAATAATTTATCTTCAAGTCACGTCTATGCCTTCTCAAAGAATCTAGAATTGTTACCAAAGCCCAATGTTTTGCAGCTTCAGGAATAATGTATTTCTCCTACAATTTGGTGTCATTTAGTTCGCCAATTGAAGTAAAATAATTTTACAAGAAATTAAATACTGAAAACTCCAAACCTTATTATAATCCCATAAATTCTTTTTAGTATCCATGCTCCTCCAATCAAATATATCAAATGGGGAAAGAGTCGCATTTCTTGCCAATGTACCTGGGAAGATACTTAACTTAGTCACAACGTCTTCAGTAGGACCAACCGGTTGATTTAGCCTATTCAATAAGATCAGTTTACGCACTTTTCGTGCATGTACATTATGCATTTGTGTTTGACCTCTTTTGTTTTTACTAGAAACACCTTCAGCAATAAGAAAATATAAAAAAATTAGAATTCATAGATGAATTTAGTAAGTTTCTAAGTTTATATGTCACCTTGTTCTTCAGGTTGTTCACCAGTTGGAGGAGTGACAGAGTTCATTTGCACTTGATCCTCTATAGGTTGCTGCTCAAGAGGCTTCTCCTCTACAGATTGTCCATTAGCTTCAGATTGTTGTGCTACTGGTTGTTGTTCAATCAATTTAAGCAGTTGTTCTTCCTCTAACTCTATAGCTTGAACAATTTCATTTTTTTTCAATAACCGTCGTTTTTTATTTGCCAAGTATGATAATGATCCAGGTTTAGCATATGTCTTATTTTTTTTCTCTTTTGTTTCTTTTTGAAGACTCTTGTTGACTCATGACTATCCAAATCTGTGTAAAAATACGACAGAAGAAGTCTCTTAGTGCAGAATTTTCAAATGTGAAGAACAAACACAATGAAAGTGAGAAGAACAAACAACAATAGGATCAGTAGCTGAAGCATATTTTCAAGAATAATTCTCCTCTTGTTTCTTATTTGAAAAATTTGCTGGTCAAAATATCACTTTTCAACCATTCAACAAGGAAAATTCTAGCTCGGGGAAGATGAATAACAAGCAATGGATTCAAGCTGAAGTTGATTAACTAATTTATATCTTAACTAGTTTGAAATCTAACTTTCGAGAGCCTGCTACTCAATGGGATTTTAGAGAAATGGCAGAAGATGCAAAGAGAAGTATAACAAAGCAATAAACAAAGAATCTTAATTACTAATATATCTATAGTACGCACCAACATTAGCAAGAAAATATTCCAGAACAAATAAGCAAAAATCAAACAACTAGCAGGAGCAAATAGGCAGAAATCCAAATAGAGTCCAATCGACATTCATACTTTTTATGATGCAACTCAAAAAGGTATTTATTACTCACTACAAAAAAGTTAAGAGAATGTATTTGAACAAGTTCGGAAGATCCTTTGTTAATCATCAACGTCCATCCAATCCCAATCGGTATCATCAAAGTCATTCTCCTCTTCTGATGTTTCCATAGTTATATCTTCTGAATGTTGTGCAAGGGCAGGCAAATCAATGATATCAACAGGGAGATTTTCTCTCGACCATCTAACATCTACATCGAGTACTCTTTCTGATGAACCAATGTCATCGTTAGTCTCTCTCCAAAATGTTTCTTCAATATTAGGACAATTCTCTTCCTCCAAATCATACAAATCCACCGGGACTTTATTTCTTGCATAATATACATTATTCTCAATTGAGTTTTCCACATAAAAAATTTGATGTACTTGACATGCTAGTACAAAAGGATCATTCGTGCTGCATTTTTTATTGAAGTATACTCGAGTCAATCCATATTCATTGACTTCGTTATGAAACCAATCACATCGAAAAACTACAACACTAAAGCAACCCCAATAATCAATCTCAATGATATCCTGAATAATTCCATAATAGATAACCATTCCATCGATATGATTTTCGTCCCTAGCACTAGAAAAACTATATGTTGTTGCTGACAAAGTCACTCCAATATTCAGAGTCTTGCAAGGGTCATCCCATGTCTTTGTATGAAATCTGTATCCATTAATGAAATATCCATTATATATTTTAGCCACAAAATTAGGCCCTTTAGCTAGCCATCTTAAGTGATTGGACACTTCAATATTTTTAACTTTATTCCTAAACCAATCACTGAATTCTCTACTATGGATCTGTGCTTTTACCCATGCATTTTCTCTGGTACGATTATCAATTAAATTCTTATGTTCCCTGCAAGCATGATATGCAATTTAAACAATGTATATTTATTAATGGAATTTAAAACACATTATCATAACATATAAATGATTTTTTTAAAAAAATGACTATTTTATCTTACTTTATGAATGCCTCTACTTTTTCATATCCAGTATTGAACAAAGCATATCGATGAGCTTCAAACCACTCATGATGCTCCATGTTAAAAGTCTTGCCATTCCTTTTATTCATACTTCCGATTGGATGACCTGTCTTAGGAAATAAAGGCGAAGCATCACCTTCCTCTGTTTGATTGTCCTCATCATCCTCGGTTGGATACCTACTAAATATTGTCTTCACCATATCAGGTAGGTATCTCGAAATAAACGTCAAACACTCTATAGCTGCAAAACCCTCTACTATTGCCCCTTCTGGAATTTTTTGATTACGAACAATCCCCTTGAAGTCACACATAGTTCTTTCAGTAGAATACATCCAACGCAAATGAGTCGGGCCTCCAAGCTTAATTTCATCCACTAAATGAATAGGCAAATGTGTCATTATATCAAAAAATGATGGAGGAAAAATCTTTTCAATCTCACATTCTATATCTATGATTTCAACCTTCATCTTCTTAAGATCGCTTCTTCTTATAACCTTACTACATATGGCTCTAAAATAATTTCCCAACCTAATCAAGACCAAAGACACATTATTGGGCAGCACTTTTCTAACAGCAACTTGGAGCAAGTAATGTAATATGAAATTAGCATCATGGCTTTTGTATCCTGATACTTTCATATCTTCAATTTGCACACGACTTGATATATTAGAGGCAAATCCTTTTGGTAATTTGGGATCTTTTAAAACAGTGCAAAATAACCTTTTCTCCTCTGGTTTCATAGAGAAACAAGCTGTAGTCAAATGAATATTTCCAGTATCACAATCTTTTACTGGTTGAAGCGTTTTGCGTATCCCCATCTTATGCAGGTCATAGCGAGAATTTATATGATCTTTGGACTTTCCAAGTATATCCAATAAATTCCCAAGCAAAGTGTTACAAATATTCTTCTCTATGTGCATCACATCAAGATTATGCCTCAATTTGTTGGTTTCCCAATACGGCAACTCAAAAAATATGGATTTTTTTTCCATGGACTATCATTCTTTCGTTTTCTTTTCTTTTGGCCCTTTCCAAAAACATTATTGAATTCACAAAGTTCTTAAAGAACTTGTACGCCGGATAAGGGAGTAGGTGCAACTTTATGCTCTTATTTACCATTAAAGGATTTTTTATCTCTTCGATATGGATGATCATGAGATAATAATGCTCGATGAACCAAATAACACATCTTACAACTCTGTTTGAGATATTGGGAACAAGTATTATGATTACAAGTGGGGCATGCTCATTTCCCCCTTGGTACTCCATCCGGAAAGCATTGCCAATGCTGGAAAATCACTAATTGTCCACAATAAAGTTGCACGCATCATAAACGTTTGATTAGTTACAACATCATATGTTTCCACTCCCACTTCCCATAGTTCCTTCAACTCTGCAATCAGTGATTGTAAGTATACATCTATATCATTTCCAGGAGACGATGGACCTGGAATAATCATTGACAACATTATATACTCCGACTTCATGCAAATCCATAGTGATAAGTTATAATTCATCAACATAATCGGCCATGTGCTATGGGAAATGCTCATAGTTCGGAATGGATTAAAACCATCGCTTGAAAGACCCAATCTAACATTACAAGCGTCACTAGCAAAGTCAGGGTGCAAGGAATCAAAGTCCTTCCAAGCTTCCCCATTAGCAGGATGTCTTAAATTTCCATCTTTGGGTCGTTCAGTATCATGCCATCTCATAGCTACAGATGTTTCAGAACACATGAATATCCTCTGAAGCCTAGGCTTTAAAGGAAAGTACCTTAACACCTTTGCTGGAATTTGAGTGACCTTATTAGTCAAGTCACAAACATTCTTCCATCTAGAAGATCCACACACTGAGCACTTGTCTAACTTTGCAGTGTCATTCCAGAATAACATGCAATCATTAGTACATGCATGCATTTTTTCATAATGAAGACCCAAATCTTTTATTACCTTTTTTGCCTTGTAGAAACACTCGGGTATCTGAGCAAAGGGAAATGCCTCTTTTATCAAGTCTAACAAATCTGAAAAGGCTACATTACTCAACTTGTGAATGCATTTAAACAAGTATAATCGAATGGTGAAATTCAAATTAGAAAAGTTCTTACACCCCGGATACAACTCTTGTTTCCCTTCTTCCACTAATTTAAAGAATCTCTTTGTATCTTCAGATAGTCCCTCTCTTACTCCTTCATGCCTCAAGTCATCTGCTACATTTCTAAAAGTATCTTGAAGTAGTTTATCAATACCATCTTGTCTGTCGAAAGTTTCATCATCATTGATTGGATGTGGCGTATTTCTTGAGGAAAACCCTTCTCTATGGAAAACCCATTTGGTGTATCCATGAACAAACCCATGACAAATCAAGTGATCCTCCACCACATTTCGACAATGTCAATAATGATTAAAGAACTTCTTACAAGGACATAATATTTCATCTCCTTGGGAAGCTCGTTCAAATGCCTTATCTAGGAAATCATTAACTCCATGGATATACTCATCGGTGGATCTTCGGAGATCCATCCAACTTTTATCTCCAACATCGATTGAATATCCTATGTTACATGAGCAAAAAATTCAAGAAAAAAATTCATGAGTACAAGCAGTATCAACAGAATTTTACCTTTCAAAGTTTCAAGATATTCTTTTACCTTTTTGTTTTTAACAAAATCATGATTGTAAATGATCTAATATAGGTCATTAGACAAGTGTAATTTAGTTACATAACCTATATTTTACTTTATAGTTTAATTCCTCAATTTATTCTATATTACATTGCAGGTACTGCCTTACTACACAGAAAAAATGACAGATTATGGTGACTACTTTATTTGTTTTCAAGATCACTTGAGCTGACCTTCAAGTTGGTTATGCTTTAAGTCTAAGTACATTCAGATTAATTCTAAACAAAAAAACAACATGATTGCATAAAGTGTGTTGTGAGGACAAATTTAGCATTTGATTTAAGTTGCCTTTAGCTTGAGAATTTGAGAAGCATCTATGCATCTTTTTTGCTTTTCACGGAAAGGTATAGCTCATGATTGTATAATTGTATTCATATATTTTACATTCTACTACATGGATGGCAATATTCCAGTTTTGTTCATCCAAAGTACTTGATGAAGAAGTTGAATCTATCTAGCGAAGATGAGGTAATTATCTTTTGTTTTGGCAGTTTAGCAATCAATAAATGTTATTCACATTTCCTGTAATTCATTATTCTATTGAAGGTTGAAAAAAATTATGTAAGGGCATGATTTCTTGTAATTCATTATTCTGTTGGGTGTAATGTTGCTCTTGTCAGTTTTAGAACTTGGTTTTCAAGAAATGTCCTGGAGATTATTTTAGATCACTTTAAACTATTAACCAAACAACAGTACATATGAAAGTATCCCAGGGTAGTACAGATCCTAGAGCTAATGAGCAAGAGTAGAATTGATATAACAGAGGACACTACATCTTGACTGCATTTGTTACATATTCATTCACAACAACTACGATAATATTAGGTGAACTCACTAGGTTGAGGAAAGGAGAAATGATCTGTAACACTAGTATGCTGCATAGACAAAGAGTTATATTATGCTTGGCTGTCACGACCCAAGCCTAGGGCCTAGACGTGACCGGCGAATGGGGAACCCGAAGGAACCCCAAACAAGCCTCATAGC
>NW_006239185.1:678564-710720 GCF_000226075.1 Solanum tuberosum | reverse complement strand
AGCCACCATCCACCCTAGCTCCATCTTTCACCTTGAGCTTCCATGGGGTTTTGAGAGAGTTTTTGGATGTTTTGAAGTTAAATGACTAAGTATGGATATGTCCCCTTTTTATAAAAACGTCCCAACACTTAGAAAAAAAATTGAGGCGGGTGAACAGTGTTTTCGGCTACTGGAATTTGCATTTTCTGCCGGACAGGTTTTACGAAAATGGTCATAACTCCTTCATCCTAACTCGGAATGAGGTGAAACAAATTGCGTTGGAAAGCTAACTCACAGAGCTTTAATTTTGATAGTTTGAGCTCCTTCCAGTTCCTTGTGTGCTGAGAGATATGCCCCTTTAAAGTTGACCCTCAAAATCGCATTTTTTTGCGATTTTCGAATTTTGATACGGTTGTTCTAAAATTCGGGTTAGACTCATTTCCCACTCAATTTGACCCCCTGAATAAGAATATGAAGTCGAATTTCCGAAATGATGCATGGATTTTGAGATATATGGAAATTACAATTTTAGGTGTTTCCGAAGCACATTTTCGGACATTTTTGGGGTCGTTTCATTGGCCTTTTCAGAACAAGCTGCTAGCAAAGTTTCGGCAACAAAAATAAAATGTTCCACTTGAAGGGAATGTGAAGTTTCTATACCTTGGAGGACAGAGATGTCAAAAACGTACCTCTGATCAGCTATAAAACTAGAGAAATCACAATGGTCATAAAGTAATGAAACAGATGCATACATTGTGGTTTTCCAGAACATGGAAGCTTAGGAACATGAAATTTTTCCAACACATAAATAAACATACTAGACAGTCATTACGTACATACTATAAAAAATTAAAAGAGAAAACATGAGCAATAGGTTTCAACGTCCAAAATCCAATAAAATGGAGTTTTCACCAATTGTTTTATATATATTCCACATCAGTTGAAAACATATTCTGTTCAACTTAATGTATCATCTATGACAGTAGCTATATCAATATACTTTGGCAACATTCATAATGATAAGCAAATCAAAATACTTCAAACTTTAGACCAATGAAATCTTTTAGTTCACATAGAGAGACCAAAATCATAATGCAAATCAAAATACTCAAAGCCCTAGGACAAAATCAGCTACAAAATATTAGTTGTTCCATAAAAACTAAACCCAACTTCACAATGATTTTTCACAGAGTTATTGAATCTTCACAAAATTTGAGTTACAAATTCTAAACTACAAATGGATTATGTCAAACAGACCTAAATCAGAACAAATAACATACATTTCAACAAACCCATTTGTTATTCTAAAGATTTTTTAGAAGCCCTTAAATGGAATTTTTGATTTTGGAAAATAGTACATGTATAACCAAATAGAGACAATGAGGACTTAGAAATCACCTTAAAAATAGTACACCTTTATATGCAAAAGCTTAATTTTGAAGAAGACTACTTTTGGAGAAGAAGACCACTGAAGATGAACACTTCACATTGGAGAAGAAGACCAGGCGGCACTCATCGCTTTGGTTTTGGTTTTTTGGAGAAATGGAATAGGTTTTTGGAATGCATTTTGTTCACTAAGATAAAAAAAGTGTGGGTCAATGAAATTAGTGGAGGGAAATAATTATTTACACATCAAATTCGCGGGTTGGGCAAATTTGTTTTACTTTTCACTTAAACAAACCGTTGCCACAGGTGTTATTTTGCCACGGTTAATAAGTATGTGGCCATAGATAATCTATAGCGGTGAATATATAGATGATGCCACGGTTTATATTAAGAATTACTCTATTTGTTCTAAGGGTATATGGCAAAGGTCATAATTGTGGCAACACATACTCTATTGCCACGGTTGTAAAATTGTTGCCGAATAAGCGTTTCATTAGGTCAAATTTCTAGTAGTGATGACTGTTTAATTGAGTGGTTGTGCTTCGAAAGGAGAATGAAGTTTTTATTGAGAATTAAGTGTAATAGAATGAATCAGACAGAACAATAGTAATTTTTTTTTACATGATATAAAGCATTATAAGCCCTTGTTAACATGGTCACATCCTATTTCGAACTAGTCGAAACAGTTCACAACATAACATGGTTGCCACTCTTATTTTTAAAATTGTTTTGTTTTAGAGTCACCACCTAATTTTAAGGAAAATATTAGGAAAACCATTTTTTATATGTAAGCATATACTCTATTTGATTTGTGAAAACCAATGAGATATTGAGTAAGTATTTTTGTTACTCGAGGGAAAGGTATTAAGCATCCCTCAGAGCCTATCCGAAGATAGTCCTTAAACTTAATTTACGAAAAATAATTAGGAAAATTTATCCAATTATTTGCTTTAAAATTCATGATAAGTAAATTTTATTAGTTTAAGAAAGAGAGTAAAATATAAGGTATGACATATATATATCTATAAAATAGTAGTATATTTATCCTACCGTAAAATAGACAAATAAATAGATAAATGCACTTAAAATGTACGACAATTTTATATGTTGGAAAATATAGATGTGTCTTATATTAATTTATCCAAAATATACAAATGTTGAGTTTAAAGGATATGAAAATTTGTTGTTTTATTTATATATAGAATTAAGACGTAAAGAAAAATAAAATAAAATAAGATAATAGTCGGGATAAGTATATAATAGTATGTGTGATATATAATTTGAATCAAAATACATAAAATAGAATTCCTAAAAATAAATAATAATGATACTAAATGTTAAAATATTATATAAAGTTTGTGATCTTAGCTAGTCTAGTATATATATGTATTTGTTTAAAACATATGAAATTTATTATTTTATTTACATGTAGGGAAAATGATGATAGGCACATATGTAATAAAAATAACATATATATTAAAATGTAGGATTTATAAAAAAAAAAGTAAATAATATACGTAAAAAGGATAGAAGATATGAGAAAAATAATATGACATATATAACAAAATAATAGGTCATGAATAGAGGAAACTGTGAAAAATATATATAAGATTAATACCTTATATGCATGACATATATATGTATGTACCTTGTATTTTTTGAACCTCTTGTCATATCCAAAATCTTGAAGTAGCATATTCAAAAATTGAAATATTTTAGCAATATTTGAAATGTGATAATAGAAAATATATTTTTTCATAGAGGGGGTGATGTAAAGAATATAAAATAGGTCTAGCTATTTGGACTTATTCTATAGTTACATTTATTGAAAAACATATAGACCTACTTCACTACTTATTTTCTTAAAAAATAATTCTAAATGGTAATTAGTTTAGCCTTAATTCCTAAAGGTGATTATTTTAGCCTTTAAACGAATCTCAAATTCATTTGGGAGTTCCAATCGATGAGTTTTCCTTTTTTTCTTACTTAAAGGTGAATATTATTTTTGCCTTTTCGAATCTTCCTTTGGTAATTCTAAACTATAAGTTTTCTTTTCTTATGTTCTAAACTATAAGTTTTATTTTCCTTAACTTAAGAGGCCTAAATGAATGTGAATTTCCTTCTTCCCAATTTAAAATACCTAAAAGAATATGGATAAGTAAACTTAAGATGTTAAACTATTTTCAAGAAATTGTTTTGTATCATTTGTTCTAAATGTATTTCCAAGGGTTTGTAGCACACCACTAAATTCACGAACAAATATATTGTGTCGCAGAAGTAAATTAAAATAAAAAAGAAGCAACAGATCAATATATCACAAATTTAGAGTTGTGTCAATATGTATAAGAATTAGTCAACATATCAAAACAATATAATCAAAGTCATAAAAGGGAGGGCTAAGAAACATTGGACTCCTAATTATGAGACTCCAAGTGTAACACCCCAGAAATGTTTTTGAACTAAAACTCAAACCATCTTTCGTCGTGAATAGGATTTTACCAAGGAATTTAAATTTTTTTGAGTGTTAAGGTCACTAGATGTAGCGCCTTGAGTTCCAAAAAGAACTAAAGAGAGTTCATTCAAGTCATTCCTAAATTCCTTTAGGTTTTGGGTCAACTTCAAATAACCATGACAATCATTAAAGATAAGTTAGATGACCCATAAGAATTTCAATGAAAGGTATTTGAATTATCTATCCAACGCCATTGAGTTTGCTATGTTTTGAGTTCGGATGAGAGAGATATACCCTTTGAAGTCAGGCTGTCCAGTTAAGAAAAGTTACCCGAAAATAGTGAGAGGTATTTCGGTCTTTTTCTTACCCAATTAGATTTAATTCATTTTTAGTGAGATTTTAGGGGTCTAAACTGATTAGGTTCAGTTTTATAATACTAATATACACTTAGAGTTTTAGTTGAGAGTTCAAGAAGAGAAAATACGATAAAAGAGGAAAGGATCAAAACCTTCGTTCAAGAAATTCAAGATTTCGCCAAGAACCTAGTTCTTTGAGGTATATAAGTTGTCATAGTGTTGGGTTTATTCACCCACACTCCAATCATGAGATTCTTTTACGAATTTCATCCTTAAGTTAAGATATATAGACTTCTTGATGAGTGTTCTTGAAGTGTCATTCTAAATCTTATTTTGTTGGGGTTTTGATGAATTCCTCAGATGAAAGTGAGTGTTTTGAGGGTTGTATTGAGTAGATTAGTGTGTACTTATGTTGAGTAATTGAATCCAAGTGAGTGGCGAAGAAACCATTCGAATATATGCGAACTAGGGTGAGAAAATGAGCAAAGAAATTCGTCGGGGTCTTCTAGGAATGGGCTGGCGCGCCGCCCCACCATTGCGCAAGAAGAGAGAGTCTGTAGTTCATGGGCTGGCACCCTGCGCCACTCAGTGTGCCAGGGTCACCTGCCCTCACCCGCTTTTCGTTTAGTCCGTCTGAGTTCTTTCAAACGGTACCTTTACTCCCCTTTGATTCTAATCACTATAAACTACTTCTAAACACCAAGAAATCATTTATAACATGAATCATAACCTTGAATTCAAAATTCAAATTCAAGGTAGAGTTGAGAGTTAAGTCTTGAGAGTTCTTCCGTACATTTTGAGAAAGTCCCTCTGAGTCTTTTTAGGAGTCTTCTACATTTCAAATAATTGGTTTCAAGACTTGAGCAAGTGAGTATGATAATGTATTCATGATTCTACATTATCATCATGTAACACCTTGGAAACTAGTAGACCAAACTAGAGCCACAAGCCAGGGTTCTAAGGTTTGGTGTATGTGAAATAGAGTCGTAGATGAGACTTTCCGTACTTTGAATGAGGGGATTAGTAGTTGAATGTCAAGATGCGTGTTAGACCCCGTAGTTTAGCAGACTATCTATGGAATGGTATAGGGTTGCAAGGGCCTAAGATATCAAGGAAGAGTGAAAGAGAACTTGTCCTCCTAGATGACTTGTTGGCGATGGGGCAGCTTGATCGCCCAAGTCCCTTCGCGATACGCCAAAGGGCACCTAAGGTCGCCTAGTGGGCAGTCCGGTTGTCCTTGATTCTGGAACAAAGGGTGAGCTAACTCATAGCTCGCCAACCTACTTGGTGAATAACCCAAAAGTCCCCTAAATCGCCTAGTTAAACTGACCCATTCTGGACCTTGCTGGAAAAATGGGTGAGCCAAGGGTCCACTTGGTGAGTCGCCTAGTGCCCTTGGTGAGTCATGAAGGTGCAAAGGGTGAGCAAGGACGGGAAGGTTAGTAAATTTTAAGTTAAAACGTTTAGGGTCCTTAGTTTTTTACCAAAGTTGACCCTACCTTATTTTTTTCCTTTCCTAGAAACTATATAAGATTATTAGACCTAAGTTTACCTCATTTTAAGTCATTCAACCTAGAATCAAAAGAAAACCCATCTTCATCCTCTCCATAGAATATTTCTCTCTCTAAGAAGAACCTCCATTGAAGAAGGAGATAGAGCTTGAAGCTTGGGTGAAGAGCAAAGTCCATTGTTGAGAGCTTTCTTTAGGGATTTGATTAAAAGTATGTTTAGCTTTTCATCTATGGATTCTACCACTCATAGAGTCCCCTTGAATTTCCCCTAATTTGTGAAGAAGAACCCAAATCAGGCTAGGGTTACTTCCAATGTATGGGTTTTAGGTGGATATGATTCCAAAGGGTCGGATACTACTCATATATGATTAATTTAGTGTTGATTCATGATATTATGAAGAATTTATGTGAATCCATTGGTAAACCCTAATCTTCAAAGTATGTGGCTTTATGGTTGGATGAGAAATTGATGATTCTTGCTATATTCTCTTGGGTTGTTATCATGTATAGAACTTGTCAAAGAATGGGAATATGAAATCATGAATTGAACTAGGATTATGCATGTATGATTGAACATGAATTATAGTGATTGAAATTAGGACTCTATGATGAATTATGCTTAGAATTTCCTATGACTAAGGCTTAGGGCTAATGTGTCTTGTGATCTAGACTAGTATGATGATTGTGGAATAAATCTTGAATATAGGGCTTGAAGTCATAATGTTAATCACTAGGGCTTGAAGTCATAATGTTGATCACTAGGGCTTAAAGAGCAAGTCTAATATGATGAGATAGCTTGCATGTATGTAGAATGTGAAAGGTCTTCTCACATAGAATGATGCGAGGGTGAAAGGCTAATTATCTAAAATGAATCATGATTGTTAGAATAGAATAGCTTGAGGTTGAGGCTTATGATTCCTTCATGGATAGTTGAATTATGTAGCTTGGTATGGTAGATCTTATGGTAGTTTCGGATGGTAGATCTCATGGTAGCTTGGGATTTGAGGAATTAAGCTCTTCTAAGGTTAGCTTGAAATAGCATTGGTAGGATGGTTTTCATGGTAGCATGTATTAGTATAGGCATGGTAGCCTAGGATTGAGGATCTATACTATCCTATGGGTAGCTTGATCTAGCATTGTTAGAATGCACTCCATGGCAGCTTGACTTGGTAAGGCCAAGAGCATTTCATGGTAGCTTAGGATTGAGACACCACACTCTCCTAAGGATAGCTTAGGGTTGAGGATTCATACTCCCATAAGGGTAGCTTGCATCCTATTGAATGATTGCATGGTAGCTAGGTTGGTATACTTGTATCGTTCCTAGGATAGCTTGGATGGCATGGTAAGGTTTTTTCCATGGTAGTTAGGTCTAGCGTAGTAGTATTCTATTCTTTGATAATATAGAATGATAAATAGTTAGCATTGAGTAAGCTAATCTAAAAGGAGTACTTAATGTGAGTGGTAGTATGGGATGCCATTCATACATGGCACAAGTATGACTTGAAGCTAGTTACGAAGTGTCCTCTTATGTGATGTATGCCTAGCTTGGATAGTTGCCTTCCATGACATGATTGACTTAAGATGATAGTTCCTTGTCAATATGAAGTAGGTCAATAATGACACCTAGAGATGGTAAATATGAATAGTGTGACTTCAAGATATGCTTAGTGTGTGTGGTATTATGGGATGCCGCACATGCATTGCACAAGTGTGCCTTAAGGCTACTTAGGAGTGTAAACCTAGGTCTTGACTATCAAGGTGGACTATGACCAAGAATGACCAAAGAAAGGTACTTAGCTTAGGTAGTATTGCTTAGGGGTATAAGTGCTCTTATGATATGAAAACCTAGGTCTTGACTATGAAGGTGAACTACGACCAAGAATGACCAAAGAGAGGTACTTAGCTTGGATAGTATTATGGGATGCTATCCTTGCCTTGCACAAGTATGCTTAGAGGTGGCTTGTGCAATAGTTTTCTTCAATATGAAAGAATTATTGTTGGATTATGAATTTATGTATGTCTTATGTTTACTAACCATTTTGAGATGTTTTATGTTGGTATATTAGCTTTCATACTTGGTACATTTTGTACTAACACATATTGCCTACATTCTAATCAAATGTAGGGCGTTGGAGATTGAGTTGCTTTGGAGGCTAGGTTTCTAAGGCGTTTGAAGACTTGAAGAATTGGTGAGTCCTCATAGCTTCGAGGACAAACCCACTATGTTCCTTTTATGTGATTTCTTATGTTTTAGACTTTTTATGGGCTGCGTCACAAGACTTTTATTCATGTTATTCATAGATGGTTTGAGAAAAAGCTTTTTGTAAAGACTTCCGCTTTTATGAAATGTTTTAGATTGAATGTTTTAAATAAAGTTTCAAATTTCCCCTAATTTTCTATGATCGTATGTTATGATGACGCTAAAAAAGCTTTTTGTAAAGACTTCCGCTTTTATGAAATGTTTTAGATTGAATGTTTTAAATAAAGTTTCAAATTTCCCCTAATTTTCTATGATCGTATGTTATGATGACGCTAAGGGCTTGTATTGGACCCCTTCAGGGTCGAGTACGCCATGTTACGTCTAGGGGGTACCTCTGGGTCGTGACAAACTTGGTATCAGAGCATAAGGATTTGGGATAAGTTTTAGGATGTCTCAAACCACGTCTAAGTAGAGTCTTATTAATGGGTGTGAGTCGCGACACATTTATGAATAGGAGCCTATTGGATGCTTAGGAAAAGTCTAACTTATTCATTCTCTTAGTCGTGCCATAGATTTTGGCTTTAGTAGGCCCTTTTTCTAATCTGTGCCTTTGGTTTTTTAGGGTATGGCTAATACAAGGGCAAATGCTAGGAGAGAAGGGGAAGACATTAGGGACCAAAAGATTCCTCCCCAAGCTCCACATCAACCTCCTCCTAAATTCCTAATGGCCCTCCAATTGGGAATGTCACTCTAGCGGAGTTTAGGGCTTCTATGCAATTATTGGCTGGAGCTTTGACGGCATAAGCCAATAGAGAAGTGGTGGTTCCGACAAACCCTATAGGGGGAATGGGTGCTTATAGGATTAACGAGTTCTTGAGGATGAACCCTCCGGAGTTTAGTGGCTCCAAGGTGGAGGAGCATCCAAATGGGTTCATAAATGAGGTTTATAAGACTCTTGCCATCATGAGGGTAACTTTCAGAGAGAAAGTGGAGCTAGCCGCTTACCAATTGAAAGTTGTTGCCCAAATCTGGTATGAGCAATGGAAAGATACTAGGCCGGTAGAGGCGGGCCCTATAGAGTGGGAAACTTTTAAGTTGGCATTTCTAGATAGGTTCTTTCTTTAGGAGTTGAGGGAGGCTAAGTTGGAAGAGTTCATAAATCTTAAGCAAGGCAACATGAGTGTCAATGAGTATGCCTAGAAGTTCACTCTTTTGTCTAAGTATGCTCCATCTTTGGTAGCAAGTCCAAGGGATTTGATGAATAGGTTCATGACGGGGGTGTCCGATTTGGTAGAATAAGAATTTCGTATGGCAATGCTTATTAATGAAATGCATATCTCATGCCTTATGGTGTTTTCCCAATAGATAGAAGAGTCAAAACTCAAAAAGGAGAGGGCTAGGGAGAAAAAGAGGTCTAGGGTGGATAATGATGGGTCCGAGAGACATGGTCGTTCTAAGAATCGACAAAAGTTTTCCGGACAAGGCTATTCTAATGCTCCTAAGTATAAGGATGAGAGGGTGTCTACCCCTAGGTCACAAGGGAAAGGTAGTGAGTCCCTATGGCCCACTTGTTCGAGATGTGGTAAGAGGCATGAGGGTAAGTGCTTAGCCGGTAGAGATGGTTGTTATGGATGTGGTGAGAGTGGCCACATGAAGAAAGATTTCCCAAAGGCAAAGGCTACTATAAGAGAGGGTAAGCAAGTTGCCTCTAGTTGTGGGGATGATGAGCCTCTAAAGAGGAATAGATTTTATGCTCTCCAATCCAAGGATGATTAAGAGTGATCTCCTCATGTCCTTTCCGGTATGTGCTTCTTTTATGTTTTAGAATATTTCCAGATTTCTTGTCTTTTATGACTAGTTATGTTGGACTTAATGTTGTCCTTTCTACGATTGATGTTTAGAAAGCATGTGTGGGTTTTCTCCCAAGGGGGAGATAGTGTGTCTACCTAATAAGGTTATTATGGGATTATGTGTTGCTATGATTCCCTCATATGCATGTTCATGAAAAGGCCCAGGTCTTGTTAGATATGACTTACATACTTTGTTTTGCCTCATGTTGTAGCTAGGAGATGTTAGTTCCTCCTTGAAAATGAATTGATATAGAATTTCATACATGTTGGGTTGGTAGATGTAGTTCCCATTCCCCTGTGTTGCATCGAGTATGTTTAGCTTGGAGATGAAGTCTTACTCCTTGATTGTGTGCATTTAGATGTAGTTAATGGATTTTGGGATGCTAGTCTAGAGTTGTTTCCTTTAAGAAGTGTTTGGAAAGGTCATTCGAGGAGGAATGTTCCCAAAGAGGAGATATTGTAACACCTAGGAAACTAGTAGACCAAACTATAACCACAAGCTAGGGTTCTAAGGTTTGATGTATGTGAAATAGAGTCGTAGATGAGGCTTTTCGTACTTTGAATGAGAGGCTTAGTACTTGAATGTCAAGTTGGGTGTTAGACCCCGTAGTTTAGAAGACAATCTATGGAATGGTATAGGGTTGCAAGGGCCTAAGATATCAAGGTAGTGTGAAATAGAACTTGTCCTCCTAGGTGACTTGTTGGAGATGGGGCATCTTGGTCGCCCAAGTCGCTTGGCGATGCACCAAAGGGCACCTAAGGGCGCCTAGTGGGCAGTCCCTTTGTCCTTGATTCTGGAACAAAGGGCAAGCTAACTCATAGCTCGCCAACATACTTGGCGAATCTCCCAAAATACCCCTAGATTGCCTAGTGAAACTGACCCATTTTGGACCTTGCTGGAAAAATGGGTGAGCCAAGGGTCCACTTGGTGAGTAGCCTAGTGCCCTTGGCGAGCCATGAAGGTGCAAAGGGCGAGCAAGGACGGGAAGGTTAGTAAATTTTAAGTTAAAATGTTTAGGGTCCTTAGTTCTTTACCAAAGTTGACACTACCTTATTCTATTCCTTTCCTAGCAACTACATAAGCTTATTAGACCTAAGTTTACCTCATTTTAAATCATTCAACCTAGAATCAAAAGAAAACCCATCTTCATCCTCTCCATAGAATATTTCTCTCTCTAAGAAGAACCTCCATTGAAGAAAGAGATAGAGCTTGAAGCTTGGGTCAAGAGCAAAGTCCATTGTTGGAGCTTTCTTTAGGGATTTTATTAAAGGTATGTTTAGCTTTTCATATATGGGTTCTTCCATCCATAGAGTCCCCTAGAATTTCCCCAAATTTTTGAAGAAGAACCCAAATCAAGCTAGGGTTACTTCCAATGTATGGGTTTTAGGTGAGTATGATTCCAAAGGGTTGGATACTATTCATATATGATTAATTTATTGTTGATTCATGATATTATGAAGAATTTATGTTAATTCCTCGGTTAACCCTAATCTTCAAAGTATGTGGCTTTATGGTTGGATGAGAAATTGATGATTAATGCCAGATTCTCTTGGGTTGTTATCATGTATAGAACTTGTCCAAGAATGGGAATATGAAATCATGAATTGAACTAGGATTATTCATGTATAATAGAACATGAATTATAGTGATTGAAATTGGGACTCGATGATGAATTATGCTTAGAATTGCCTATGACTAAGGCAAAGGGCTAATGTGTCTTGTGATCTAGACTAGTATGATGATTGTGGAATAAAACTTGAGTGCAGGGATTGAAGTCATAATGTTGATCACTAGGGCTTAAAGACTAAGTCAAATATGATGAGATAGCTTGCATGTATGTAGAATGTGAAAGGTCTTCTAACATAGAATGATGCTAGGGTGAAAGGCGAATTATCTAAAATGAATCATGCTTGTTAGAATAGAATAGCTTGAGGTTGAGTCTTATGATTCCTTCATGGATAGTTAAATTATGTATCTTGGGATGGTAGATCTCATGGTAGCTTGGGATGGTAGATCTCATGGTATCTTGGGATGGGAGATCTCATGGTAGATTGGGATTTGAGGAATTAAGCTCTCCTAAGGTTAGCTTGAACTAGCATTGGTAGGATGCTTTTCATGGTAACTTGAATTAGTGTAGGCATGGTAGCCTAGGATTGAGGATCTATACTCTCCTATGAGTAGCTCGAACTAGCATTGTTACAATGCAGTTCATTGCAGCTTGACTTGGTTAGGCCAAGACCATTTCATGGTAGCTTAGGATTGAGACACCACACTCTCCTAAGTATAGCTTAGGATTGAGGATTCATACTCCCCTAAGGGTAGCCTACATCCTATTGAATGAATGCATGGTAGCTAGGTTGGTATACTTGTATCCTTCCTAGCATAGCTTGGATGGCATGGTAAGGTTTTTTCCATGGTAGTTAGGTCTAGCATAGTAGTATGCTATTCTTTGATAATCTAGAATGATAAATAGTTACTATTGAGTAAGCTAGTCTAAAATGAGTACTTAGTGTGAGTGGTAGTACGGGATGCCATTCATACATGGCACAAGTATGACTTGAAGCTACTTACGAAGTGTCTTCTTATGTGATGTATGCCTAGCTTGGTTTGTTCCTATAGTTGCCTTCCATGACATGATTGACTTAAGATGATAGTTCCTTGTCAATATGAAGTAGGTCAATAGTGACACCTAGAGATGGTAACTATGAATAGAGTGACTTCAAGATATGCTTAGTGTGTGTGGTATTATGGGATTCCCCACATGCATTGCACAAGTGTTCCTTGAGATTGCTTAGGGGTATAAGTACTCTTATTATATGAAAACCTAGGTCTTGACTATGAAGGTGGACTACGACCAAGAATGACCAAAGAGAGGTACTTAGCCATGATAGTATTATGGGATGCTATCCTTGCCTTGCACAAGTATGCTTGGAGGTGGCTTGTGGAGTAGGTCTCTGAAATATGAAAGACTAATGGTTGGAGTATGAATTTATGTATGTCTTATGTTGACTAACCATTTTGAGATGTTTTATGTTGGTATGTTAGCTTTCATACTTGGTACATTTTGTTCTAACGCATATAGCCTATATTCTAATCAAATGTAGGGTGCTGGAGATTGAATTGCTTTGGAGGCTAAGTTTCTAAAGCATTTGAAGACTTAAAAATTGGTGAGTCCTCCTAGCTTTGAGGACAAACCCACTATGTTCCTTTCATGTCATTTCTTATGTTTTAGACGTTTTATGGGCTGCGTCTCAAGACTTTTATTCATGTTATTCATAGATTGTTTGAGACAAAGGTATTAGTAAAGACTTCCGCTTTTATGAAATGTTTTAGATTGAATGTTTTAAAGAAAGTTTCAAATTTCCCCTACTTTTCTATGATCGTATGTTATGATGATGCTAAGGGCTTGTATTAGACCCTTCGGGGTCGAGTACGTCATGTTACGTCTAGGGGGCACCCCTGGGTCGTGACACATCATGAGATCGTTCATATCATGAATCATAACTCTTGAAATCATAATTCTAATTCAAGAAAGAGTTAAGAGTAGAGTTCAAGAAGGTCTTTGAGTTCAATATTTAATCCTTTGAGATCAACTATAGATTTGAGCTATGTTTTGAGGAAGTAAGTATGAGGATGAGAAGAGTTGTATACATGAGTTCCATAATGTTATGTAGACCCTCGAGTCGAGTCACTCATGCCCATAAATTCCGCATGAACTTCATAAATTGAGAATCTTCGAGAGGAGTAGTATCTTCAAGTTCCAAGGCTTGAGTATTGAGTTCCTAACCCTTTTCAGATTATATTCCTAATCATGGGATTATTATATGTTACCCATGAAGTCCTTGAGTTGAGTTGTTCATGCCCATAATTTCGCATGAACTTTATGAGTTGAGCATTCTTGAGATGATTAGTCTCATGAAGTCCTTGAGTTGAGTTGTTCATGCTCATAATTTCTCTTGAACCTTATGAGTTGAGCATTCTTGAAATGAGTATTATCATTGCAGTTCTTGAGTTCTGAAGTTGTTGAGTTCCAAGTATTGAGTTTTATTGTATGGTTATTGAAAACCCTGAATTGAGTCGTTCACGTCCATAATTTGGCATGAACCCTATTTCGAGTAGTCTTTAACAATTTTTTTCTAAACTTGTTTTAAGACTTGAGCATTTGAGTTTGAGAAAGAGTAGAGTTGAGCTTATTTTTCAAAATGAATATATGGGAACTAAGTATTCCCAAGAGTAAATGTTTTCACATTTAAAAGAGGACGTAACTGAGATTTCCAAAAGAGATTTGGAGCAGTTTTGTTAATTATGATTATTTAGTTGATGGTTGATTTTAAATAATTAATTTTAGTTGGTGGCTAATGGGATAAGTCCATAATTTATTTAAAATCCTATACTATTTAGCCCATATATGAAAATAAATTAGTAGGTTTAAATAATTTTAAATTATATAAACTTAAGAGGAAAAAAGAAAGAAGAAGATGAAACCCGGAAGCCGAAGACGGCACAAACCAGATCGGTGGCCAACCCGCAACATGTAAGCATTAATCACACCTCAACCAATGACTTTGGATATATTATTAGAGGTTAAATTATTACTATTATTATTATTATTTTATTGTTATTATAATTGATTGTGAAGAGAGTTGAAAGTTTGAATATTGCAAATTTAATTCTACAACTCTATGTACGTATGTTCTGAGTTGGAATGGAAGAAATTTGTGGTCAATCATTATGTAATAATGGCTAAATAATTTTTAATTAATTAAGATAATCAATTAATTAGTGGTGAAGGGAATTGAAACATATAAATGTAGGTTGTTTGGTCTAAGGTGGAGAAAGGGCTAGTTTCCCCAGAATTGTTTCATAATATGACGTTGGTCAATTGTAACGTGTTATTTTCTTAAAGTTATAATATTATAAATAAAGTTTTTGACATGTTGAGATAGATAATTAAATATCATGTGTATTGTATTATATAAATATTACTAGATTTATGATATCAGAGGAGCTGGAACTTAATCGTTGATTTGAAAATTTGGAAATATGAGGGTTGAATTGTTATTTTGTATCAGGATTAGGAAATTGATTATAGATTTGGGGTGTGTTTTTGGGTCTAGACAAGAGACAAAGTAAACTGGGTGTTGTTAGTTTTGGAATCTTATTGTGATTATTTTTTAGAATAGATTGTATTGATTTGGAAGTCCAACGAAAGAGATATAAGTCCCAGAGTGATTGTTCGATTATTTGAGGCAAGTGAATTTCTAAATCCTTGTTAAGTGTAAAGAATCGTGTATTTCCTTGTGGTATGTGTTAGGGAGTAATGGGACTTGGTGATGGGTTGACTTGTCCATATTGAATATTTCTAATGATGAAAAACGGGTAATAAAAGGCATTGTGATTAATTATTGGTGTGTGATGTGTTGAGAATGGTTTGAAAGGCTTATTGGCTCATTGTTGATGTTGTATCACGATTGTGTTGCTGTTAATTATGCATTATTATGAAAATGGGCATCTCCTCATTATTTATGTGAACATGTCATTTGCAGTGATTCTGACACATGATTTTGATAAGTGTTATGTGAATTGATGAAGAATAAGAAATTAAAAAGGGTGTACCATTTCGAGGGATGTGTCGCACGCCGCGTCGCATACTATTATCAAGGAACGTGTTGCACGCTGCGACAAATACTATTATCGAGAGACGTGTCGCATGCCACGACGGATTTTCTTATCGAGGGTTGTGTCTCATGCCACGACGGATGCATGGACATATGTCCTCCATGGGTCCCGGACTGAGCGACACCGGGTGTGTATCACTAGGTCAGACATGCATTACTATACTTGACATTGCATTTCATTACATTGCACGTCTTTATCATTAGTGAACTTGATGTTGTATTTTGATGATCTTGTGAGTGTCATTCTGTGGAACATGTGATTGATGAATAATGAGCTTGTTGTTGAAGATATGTAATTGTTAGAGTGTTGTTGAGTTGTGTGCTATGTAAATTGTGAATTGTTAGGTTGGACTGACTTTATGCAGGTTGTAGTTATGGAGGTAGTTATTGATGAATATTGAGCTTGTTGTTGAGGATATGTAATTGTCAGAATGTTGTTATTGAGTTGTGTGCTATGTAAATTGTGAACTGTTAGGTTGGACTGGTTTTATGCAGGTTTTAGTTGTGGAGATTTGGTTCGGGTGTAATGAGTACCTGTATTCTGTTCTCTTAGCTTGTGTTTAGAAGTTTACTTGCCGAGTACCGTGTGGTTTGGTACTCACCCCTTGCTTCTACATTTTTGTAGGTTACTAGCCCAGACCTTCGTGATACATTATATTCTCTCCTTGTCTTAGGCTGTTATGCTCAAATTACACCTCTATTAAAGAAGTATAAGCGATCTCGTCAAATAAAGAACCCAACTTGTAGGTTGGGGTCGATCCCACAAAGAATATTGTTCAGACTTAAACTTAACTCACTATTATATCCGTTTAGTCAAACTATTTTCGAGACAAGTAAATAAATGAGGGGGGGGGGGTTGTAAGCAAATAATCGATTGTTGATTAAGTAACAAGTGAGCAAGATTCAAACTTTAAGTTATCAGTATGAGAGAGAAACTAGGGTGTATGTGTTCCCCACAAGCTCTTAACGCGGTAATCCTAATAATAGTAATCATTTCCTAGTGTTTTACATGCAAAGTTGGTAAGTTAGGTATCTCTAAGTGATTGGTCCTCCAAATAGGGAATTTCACTACGCACCTTAGTCCGGCTACGAGTGTATACTTTTCCTATCCTTACCTTTACCCCAGATTAGACATCACATCAATGTATGTCTTAGATTTAACCCTTGCACCAATTGACATTAGACTATTAGATAACATCCACTAAATCTCTATTGTTAATTCTTTCCTCATTCATTACTCCTTGGTCCGGCAAGTAGGAACGAGACGAGTTCTAACATTTGCAACCATTAAAAAAACTTCTAAGCGAAAGAATTACCAATACATGCATAAACCCTATTCAAGAACTACTTAATTATTATTTATACGTTGTTAATTGCTCATGGTTCCCACAACCCTAGTTGTGGATTTAGCTACTAATGCTTGAAAGAACACAATTCATGTTTTGATAAAAAGAATTCATGAGCTTACAATTAGAGTAGAAGAAACCCAAAATCTCCCATTGAATTTCAAAGTGAAAATCTTATAAAACGAAATTCGGAAATCAACTTGCTAAAGTTTGCAAATTAATTCCAACAAAACACCAAAAACTAAAAGTATCCAATGTCTAACCCCCAAAACGAGGTTTATCACTCATAATTATAGAAAACATCTCCTAAATAAAAAGGAAATAAAATAAGGAAATAATAGGCTGGGACACGGTTTCAGTTGACGGTTCGACCTATGGACCGTGGGTCGACCTACGGTCCATAGGTCCCCTCTGTGGCTCAACACTAAGACAATTTCATCAGGTAGTAGAACCTTCAACTTTCTGATCTTCATCGACGGTTATGCAGGACGGATCGTGGGTCGACCTATGATCTGTCGTCTTGCTCCGTGGTTCCACACTTGTCAGACTTCCCTGATGGTGCACCTATGATACAACACCTACGGACCATGGACTGGGCTACGGTCCGTCCTGGCAATCTGTGGTTTGAGTTACTGAAACTCATCTATTGGCCAAGACCTACGACTACCCATCCACGGTCCGTTGATGTACCTACGGTCCACGGATGGCACCGTTGTGGTACTTCAATAAATTTCAGCTCGCATCTTCATCAACCGCATCTAAGCCTATTTCTTGCAAACATTAGATACAAAACATTAATTCTAATACAATATAGCCCTAGAGACACACAACTTCTAAGTGAAATGCATCAAAACTACCGCAAACTCGTGGTATATCAACACCCTCAACTTAAACTTGTTGTTTGTCCTCAAGCGAGACACAAACTCTAAACGACACTTATGTAGAAGGAGACATACAACCTCAAGAAACCACATGGACTTTTCAATCCATTCCATTTCCTTAGTGAAAATCTCTTCATTTAGACTCAACAAACTAACTCATACGGATCAAAACATGACATAGATCGACCAACATACATCACAAAATACACCTTTCACAATCACCAAGGTATCAATTTTTCCAACAATGTAACTAGTACCCTCACTTCAAAAGATATCCTTTTTTCACTCACAATAGATATGACTTTCAAGTTTTGGGATTCGTTCAACACTCACACTCAGAAGTGACTTCAAGTACAGTTAGTGCTTAATACCATAGGCTTGCCCTTATTTACACTACTTAGACTCTCCAAACTAGTTGCTATGATCACTATAGGATTTTCTTAGCTTGTAATGCAGCCTCAAGGCCAGGTATGATATATTTGGGTACTTTTTAGTGACTTTCTGCCCTCCTTGACATTACACTGGCTTTTTACCTCTTTTTTCAACCTATTCTTGACATCCTTTCATTTTACTTTCTTTCCCTTGATTGTCTTAAACACAGATGTGACTTTTGACTTTATAGCTCTTATTTTTCACCTTCTTCTTTTTCTTTCACTTCATTTTTTTATTTCTTTTAGCACTTTTGATTTTCATCTTTTTGCTTCTTTTGCACAAAGTGACATCTTTTTTTGTTTTGTTTCTCTCTTCATCACAAAACTCTTTTCATACCCTTTTTCTTTAGGTTTCCTTTTTCACAGCCACCCTCAACTTATGTGTTTAGCATGAGTTGAGGTCACAATATCCGATGTCGGACCAGGGCCAAGATCAAGGTAACTTTTGAATTAGCCACCCTCAACTTAGGCGTTTGACCTAAGTCAAAGTGCACATGTCCAAGGAGGGACTGGGGCCAAAACAATTATTTTAGGGAAGGTGAGTTAGGTGAATTGAAAGAAGTTGTCTATATTAGGCTCAAACATTTGGATCAAAGGGAACATTTATTTCATTTGGTTGGATCATTTTAGGCTTGAGTGGACTTATTTGAACAAGGGCCTACGATCATTTCCTAACTTCTAGCCTATATTATCTTAGCAGGACTAACGGGGCAAGTTCTAGTTTGGCACACACTGTATGACCATTCAATCTTTCCTCACACACACTTGGCACATTGTTTCATTATCAGATTATTCGATTACCCAGTTCATGTTTTAGCTTAAGTCATGAGGTAAAATTAATTTCTTATCATGTCACATTGAGATCCAGCACATTAAACTTATCAAGCCTAAAGTTCACACTCTTTGGACGGGGATCATTTTTCATGCTTTTTATGCCTTTTTTCTACTTAATTCTACACATACATTCCTAAACATGCCAATACAATAGAAATTAAAACATTCTATTGGGGAAAAGAACGCAGGTAAGAAAACCCCAAGAGAAGATTATGAGTTGGGTTACTCAGACTTCACCATGTCACTCACAATCCATTTACACCACCCCAACAAAATAACGTGCAATTGTCCCCAATGCAAAAAAAAACAAAAGTAAAACATAGGGTGAAGCAAACCTGTGACGTAAATTCACCGAAGACCTCTCATGAAGTGGGTCGGTCCGGTTTCCTTTAGACCGTTGGATCAACACTCAGAATGCCATCGGTAGCGCTCCCATCATCTATACAAGCACCCTCAGTAGTGCTCACACTGCTAGATGGGCCAAGACCTATCTCACTGGCATACAACTATCTCATCTTTTCATCCAGTAACGACACCCTCATGGCCTCCTCCAATTGTTGGCGCTCCTTCTTCTTTAATCTGCTGGCCTCCTGAGTGTCGACAGTGCGGTCGGAGTGGGGGCGCTTCCCAGTATCACGGGAAGAGTCCGGTGGTAGCATGGAATTGCCAAATAGGGAAGACATCACCATAATATCACCCTCCTTTGTAGGGGCAGCCTCTGGTGCAAACTCGGGAGGGACTAGAAGGGTATCAACATTAGCCTTCCAAACTCCGTTCGGAAGGTAGCTAACTCAATAGTCAGGGCCGGCCACTCAAAGACTCACAACTCAAAGGCATCCAGGGGCTTATGAATGACCTTAGTCTTCTGGTCCATCACCTGCTCCATCCTGGCCTCAGATTGCTCAATAGAACGTTGCATCCACGACCTAATATGTTGCAGTAGTGTGGCCATCTATGTCTCCAGCTTCAAAACTCGGGCAAGAGGAACGGGAGTAGACCCAGAAGAGGGAGTGACTCGGGAGGTGCTCGGGGCCTAGCTAGTGGATGGAGATGGTGGAGTTGGAACATCTATTGACAGGGCCGGAATGGTGGTGTCATCGGCCTGAATCCGCTCTACATCCGTAGCTAGGCCATTCCCCAAGGGTGGTACGGTACCCTATGACTCTTTTCGTGGGGCAGCTTAGTTGGTGTCATCCCAAATGAGGCTAATATCCAGAGTCTTGGTCACAATAAGCAACTGGTCACAATGCCAAACAGGGACAGAAGTATCCATTTAGAGCTGGAAGATGAGGCACGAGAAGGGTAGGGTGGTGGTGGCCTTGAAGAGACTCTCATGAATCTCTGCAAGCAGGATGTGGGAAAAGTCAACCTCCGAACCTACTAGAAGGGTTGCATTCATCACGGACCGATCCCATGTGATCACATTGTCCGACTGAGTCGGGGACAGTCGATTTCGGACCAGCAACCAGAAAAACTTTGCGGTGAAGCTAAGTGTAGCCTTCTTGATACCCAGGCTAGGAGTCTGAACCCACTCAGCACGCTCCCCATCATCTGAAATTTGAAGGGATAACCACCTCAAAAGATACTCCCTTTGCTTGGCATTCTGGTGAAATATTCCACTCTGTATGAGGCCCATCTGTAACACCGTAAAAATCTAATGACCTAAACTAGAGCCTAACATGTATTCTAGTATCCTAAAGAGGATTAACATAAAGAATTGAGTTCTAAAATAACTTCTCTAAGTTAGTACTGAGGTGTAAGTCCCTAAACGTCAAGGCATGACACCCCAAGGTCCAACCAAGGGTCCTTGAGGAGGTCCTTAAATTGCAGACCAAAAGTTGCCTGAAGGCAGTCACCTACGAGAGGGGCACGCAGGCCTCGTGGGTAGACTCACGCCCCATACGTGGAGGTCATGAGTCAAGACTTAGTCTTTCCCCAAACTCCCCCAAATCTTCAAGTTTTAGTAACAAACCACGCTTGTACAATATGGTCCGTAGACAAACTCACGCCCCTTAGGTGGGGGCTTATGAGTGAGGCCTGTACCAAGGCCAAAATACCAGCCTCACACCCAATCCACAAGTGACTAGAATGGTCCGTGGGTCCATCTATGCCCTGTAGGTGGGGGGTCGTGGATGGGGTCTGCAAAAAGTTGTCTTGAGCTCGGCCAAATGAGGGGTAGTTTCATAAATTCTAAATCAATTAATTAAGGGTGGGGATGGTTATTATTAGTTATTTTAGACTTATATGAATACTTCTTAGTCATTAAACTCCACTTAACACCTCATAAATCACAAAACTCAAAACCAACTCTCCTCTCCCAAAAATTCTCTCTCTAGGACTCCATTGAAGAGCCAAGTCAAGGTCATGCTATTGGATCCAAGAACAAGCCTTTCTTCTCCAATTTCTTGTGGAAATCAAGCTAAGGTATGGATTATTTTCATTCTTGGGTAGCTATCACCCAAGAAGCCCGTTCAAAATATGTTTTTAAGACATCAAAAACCTAGGGTTTCAATCTAGTCATGGCTCTTCTTCAAAAACAATGTAAACTGTTTAATTATGGTTTATTATGATTGATTATGATTATTTATGGTTTAATTAATGGGGTATTGATGCATTTGATGAAAATATCTTATGGACCCATGATTTCCTTTTCTTCCTAAATTGTGAACTAAGATGTGACTTGATTGATCATGGAAGCTTGATAATTGATTAAGTTTACATGAATTATGTTATTGAATCATGATTTCCCCTATATAATGTAGTGATTTCAAGAAGTTAGGGTTGAATGTGATTTATAGCCTTAAAGGGAAAATTGCTAGGGTTTGTGTATGTTGATAAAGAGTATATATGAACTCATAATTCACCTATGTAGTGATGATCCTATGACTATTGTGTATTGGTGGTATTGATGCAAGATCCTTGTACCGTACACCCTTACACTTGATTATGCATGAAAGATCTATAATTATGATAAGGTTCTTGTGTTGATTGAAAGTCCATTCTCATGAAACACTATGAACATGATGTGAGAGGTTTACTCACTTATTAATGATTCAACGAGAATCCATGAGCTACCATGATACTATGATGGTTTGAGTGCAAGGCATTCTTCCATGAACATGAATATAAAGTAAAGACTTAACATTACTATTAAAGGGAATTAAACTTAGTACCGAGTGGATAGGAACATGAGATGGAAACCTTATACCTCAGTTAGTCCGGGTTTTCTAGTAGCAATCTCCCTATCCCATAACTATGTGCCCACATAGGTTCTTAGTTAGTGGATCCACCTATAAGCTAAATATGTTAGTTCTACCTTAGGCAAGTAGAACACCTCTTTTTGTTGTGGGTTCATGATACTGAATTCCATGTAGCTCACATGATCTATGTCGGTTAAGGCTATATTTCCCTACATGACAAGAACATGATCCATGATATGACAGGAACAATAATATGAACTATGAACAAGAACAAGAGTTATGTTATATGATTACTTAAGGGGTTTTACTTAATGTAAGTGGGGGTATGGGACGTCACTTATGCACTGCACAAGTAAGCTTTGAGAGTAATTGTGGTATGTGCTTGATGACATGATGCTTTATGAGTTAATTTATGCATTACATGAATATGTACCATGACTATTAACAATTAACATGAACCATGAATATGAATATGAGCTATATCCATGACTTCTTAGCAAGCTTCCTTAGTATGAGTGGGGGTATGGGACTTCACTTGTATATTGCACAAGTAGACTTAAAGAGGGGTTATGGTGTGGTTCATTTATGACATGAAGATGTATGAATCTATGTATGCATGACATAAATTGATGCTAAGAGTGACTTCCATTATTATGAACTATGAACATGAATGTCTCCTTGTCTATGAGTGTTGACTATGGATGAAGTCAAGATATGTTATGCATGACTATGGTAGCCTAGGGTTGCTTATGGTATGATTTGATCTTGTAATTACTCTAAATGTGCATGATGGCTTTTAAACTTTAAAAAAGCATGATTTCAACTAAATGTCCCTTTTAAGTATGTTTTAAGGATTTTTATGCATGGCTCCATACTTAGTACAATTAATTGTGGTACCCCATATTCTGTACATTTTCTTATAAGTGTAGGTTTAGGTCGTTGAGATACATTTATCCTTTCAAGTGAAGCTTGGGTTGACTATTCCCTAAGCTTGGTGAGTCCTCAAGTTCGAGGATGGATTATCCATTTCTAGCTTTCTATTGTACTTTTTATTTTCAAGACTATTGATGTAAAGGGCTATGTCCCTAACATTGTACTTTATTGTTTTAGATGGTGTATGAGACAAGGTCTAGACTCTTATGATATTCTTTTATGAAAAAGACTTCTATTGTACAAGTTTTAAATTTTTCCGTATCATTACCATGTCATATGTTATGATTATGCTAAGGGCTTGTATGAAACCCCTTCGGGGTCAACTACGTCGTGTTACGTCTAGGGGGTACCCCTTGGTCATCACAAACTTGGTATAAGAGCATAAGGTTTTGAGATGATTTTTAGGTTGATATCTCATAAACCACGTCTAGTAGAGTCTTGTTTATTAGTGTGAAGCGCGCCACACTTATGAATGAGAGGCTACAAGATGTTTAGGAACTTTCACTTCTTGGATTACTCTTTGCTCGTGCCTTAGAGCTTATCACTATGAAGTCCTTTTTCCTAACCCTTTTCTTGTGTATATAGGATATGAATACAAGAAGGGCAAATGCAAGGAGGGCGGAAGAGGAGAATGTGAATGAGGGAGTTCCTCCCCAAGCTCCTCAAGCTTCTAATGATGAAGGATCTATGACTAATGTGGAAAAAAGGGTGGCTCTCCAAACATTGACTCAACTCATGACGGTTCAAACTCAAGTCGTCACCACTCAAACCCAAGCTATAACGGCCCAAGCCAACCGAGATGTTGGGACCCCGGGTAAACCCTAATGTGAGTACCATGGCTTCAAGGTTGAGAGACCTCACAAGGATGAACCCTCCTATTTGGTTCTAAACTGGATGAAGACCCACAAGAGTTTGTGGAAGAGATCTACAAGAGAGTTGATGCTATAGGGGTGACTTCTAGTGAGAAAGCCGAACTAGCCACCTACCAATTGAAGGATGTGGCCCAAGTATGGTATACTATAATAGGCCTATAAGGGTGGGTCCCATAAGTTGGGAAGTTTTCAAGAAGACATTCCTTGATAAGTTTTTTCCACGAGAAAAGAGGGAAGAAAAGGTGGAGGAATTTATCAACCTTCATCAAGGAGGTATGAGTGCTCAAGAATATTCTCTTAAATTCACTAAGTTGTCCATATATGCTCCGTCCTTGGTGTCAAATCCGAGAGATGAGATGAGTCGATTTGTGACAAGAGTGTCCAAGTTGATTGAAGAAGAATGTCGTGCGGCAATGATACATAATGATATGGACATCTCACGTCTAATGGTTTATGTTGAACAAGTTGAGGGGACAAAACTTAGGAAGAAGAATAGGGAGGTGAAGAAGGCAAGGATCGATGATGGGAATTCTTCCAAGGGTAAATTTGAGAGTCAAGGTAAACCAAGGTTCAAGAGAAGGTTCTCCAACCAAGTATCCTCTAGCACTCCAAGGGTCAAGAAACATAGGATGTCTAACCCTAAGCCTCAAGGAGGCAATAGTGGTGGATCTTCGATGACAAGACCTACTTGTGCCAAGTATGGCAAGAAACATGAGCGGAAGGGCCTTGTTGGTACGGATGGTTGTTTCCATTGTGGAAAGAGTGGTCATATGGTAAGAGATTGTCCCATGCTTAAAGTTCAAGAGAGAGAGGGCAAGCAAGTCCCTCCTAGTGGCTCCAATTCCGATGCTCCCAAGAAGTATCGCTTCTATGACCTCCAATCCCGAAGTGATTAAGAGGGTTCCCCGAACGTTGTTACTGGTATGTTGCAAGTATTTTCCATTGATGTTTATGCATTATTAGACAGCGGTGCCACCTTATCATTTGTTACACCTTTAATAGCTATGACATTTGAGATACTCCCCGATGTATTAGAAGAATCTTTTTCGGTGTCTACCTCGGTTGGTGACTCGGTAGTGGCAAAAAGAGTCTATAGGAGTTGTCCTATTTTTTTATCTCATAAAGTCACTTTGGTTGATTTGGTAGAATTAGACATGCTTGATTTTGATGTAATTTTGGGCATGGATTGGTTGCATGCATGTTATGCTTCAATATATTGTAGGACCCGGGTAGTCACATTTCAATTTCCAAAAGAGCCAATTCTAGAGTGGAAAGGGGGGAATTCTATTCCTACAGGTCGTTTTGTTTCATGTCTAAAAGCTAGAAAAATGATCTCCAAGAGGTGCATGTATCAAATTGTTAGGGTTATGGATGTTGAGTCCGAGACTCCTTCTTTGGAGTCAGTCCCCGTAGTGAGGGAATTTCTGGAAGTCTTTCCCGATTACTTGCCCGGCATTCCTCCCGAACGGGATATAGACTTTGGCATTGATCTTTTGCCGGATACACAACCCATATCCATTCCTTCCTATAGAATGTCTCCGGATGAATTGAAAGAATTGAAGGAACAACTCAAAGATTTGTTAGACAAGGGTTTTATTCAACCAAGCATCTCTCCATGGGGTGCTCCGATATTGTTCGTAAAGAAGAAAAATAGGTCCCTTAGGATGTATATTGATTACCGCCAACTGAACAAGGTCACTATAAAGAATAAGTACCCTCTCCCTAGAATTGATGATTTGTTTGACCGACTCCAACGGGCGAGTTACTTTTCGAAGATTGACCTAAGGTCGGGTTATCACCAACTAAGGGTGAGAGGGGTTGACATTCCTAAAACGTCCTTACGAACAAGATATGGTCACTATGAATTCCTAGTCATGTCTTCTGGTCTAACAAATGCCCCGGTGGCATTCATGGATCTAATGAATAGGGTATTTAGGCAATATCTTGATTCGTTTGTAATCGTCTTTATTGACGATATTTTGATGTATTCAAGGAGTGAGGTGATCATATGAAGCAGTTGAGGATTGTGTTGCAAGTCCTTAACGACCACCAATTATATGCTAAGTTTAGTAAATGTGAGTTTTGGCTAAGGTCGGTTGCCTTCCTTGGTCATATTGTGTCGGGCATGGGTATTGAGGTAGATCCTAAGAAGACGAATGCGGTCAAGAGTTGGCCTAGACCTCTATCTCCTATTAATATTAGAAGACTTTTGGGTTTGGTCGGTTATTATAGAAGGTTTGTTGAGGGTTTTTCTTCCATTGCTTCTCCATTGACGGCTTCGACTTAAAAGAAAGCTAAATTTTGAGTGGTCGGAGGCTTGTGAGAAAAGCTTCCAAGAGTTGAAAGATAGACTCACTTTCGCTATGGTGTTGACCTTACCGAAGGGTACCGATGGGTTTGTAGTGTATTGTGACGCTTCTCGAGTGGGTTTGTGATGTGTCCTTATGCAACATGGTAAAGTGGTTGCCTATGCTTCAAGGCAACTCAAGGTTCATGAGAATAATTACCCGACTCATGACCTTGAACTAGCGGCGGTTGTGTTTGGTTTGAAAATATGGAGACATTACTTATATGAGGTCCATGTAGATGTGTTTACCGACCACAAAAGTCTTCAATATGTGTTTAGCCAAAGAGACTTGAATCTCCGACAAAGAAGGTGGTTAGAGATTTTGAAAAATTATGATATGAGTGTCCTTTACCATCCCGGCAAAGCTAATGTAGTTGCGGATGCCCTAAGTAGGTTGTCCATGGGTAGTGTGGCTCATATAGAATATGAGAAGAAGGAATTGGTTCGTTATGTGCATAGGTTTTCCTAGTTAGGTGTCCAACTAGTGGATTCCACCAAGGGTGGATTCATGGTCCATCATAGTTCCGAATCATACTTTGTGGTTGATGAGAAGTCTAAGCAACACCTAGATCCCGTATTAATGGAGTTAAAAGAATCGGTTCTCAGCAAGTCCGTTGAGGCTTTCTCCCAAGGGGGAGATGGGGTGCTTAGGTACCAATGTAGATTATGTGTTCCGGATGTTGATGGCCTAAGAGATCGAATTTTAGAAGAGGCTCATGGTTTGCAGTATTCTATTCATCCGGGAGCCACCAAGATGTACTGTGATTTATGGGAAGTCTATTGGTGGAATGGCAAGGAATATAGTGGGTTTTGTTGACAAATTCCCGAATTGTCAACAAGATAAGGCCGAACACCTAAAACCGGGAGGTTTGTTCCAATATATAGATATTCCCACTAGGAAGTGGGAGGAGGTGAATATGGACTTTGTTGTGGGTTTGCCTCATACTCGAAGGCAACATGATTCTATTTGGGTCATTGTTGATAGGATGACTAAATCAGCCCACTTCATTCCCGTCAAGGTTTCCTTTTCGGTGGAAGACTATGCTAAGTTGTACATCAAATATTTAGTGAAGTTGCATGGGGTTCCCTTGTCTATCATTTCGGATCGGGGGTACTCAATTTACTTCACATTTTTGGAAAGCATTCCAACAAGGGCTTGGTACAAATGTTAAACTTAGTATCACTTTCCACCCTCAAATGGATGGTCAAGCGGAATGCACCATTCAAACCTTAGAGGACATGTTGATGGCGTGTGTGATAGATTTCAAGGGTAATTGGGATGATCACCTCCCATTGATAGAATTTGCCTACAACAATAGTTATCATTCAATCATTTCCATGGCTCCGATTGAAGCACTATATGGTAGGAGGTGTATATCTCTGGTTGGTTGGTTTGAAGTAGGTGAGTTTACCCTAATTGGTCCCTAACTAGTTTATGATGCAATTGAAAAAGTTCAAATCATTAGAAAGAGGTTGAAAACGGCCCAAAGTCGGCAAAAATCTTATGTCGATGTTAGAAGGAGGGATCTTGAATTTGAGATTGGTGATTGGGTCTACTTGAAAATCTCACATATGAAGGGTGTGATGAGATTTTGTAAAAAGGGGAAGCTTAGTCCCCGGTATGTGGGCCCATATCAAATCTTGAAACGTGTTGGGAGAGTTGCATATGAATTGGACTTGCCAAATAAGTTGGCTCTGGTTCACCCGGTGTTTCATGTTTCCATGCTTAAGAAGTGCATTGGTGATCCGGTATCAATCCTTCCTTTAGAGGGTTTAGGAGTTGATGAAAGCCTTTCTTATGAAGAGGTTCCGGTACAGATTTTAGACTGGAAAGTCAAGAGGTTGAGAAACAAAGAAGTAGCTTCCGTTAAAGTTCTATGGAGGAATCACTTAGTTGAGGGTGCTATATGGGAGGCCGAGGCCGATATGAAGTCCCGTTATCCTCATCTTTTTACTTCTACTCCTATTCAAGCTTGAGGTAAGTAGTTCCTCTTAAGTTTAGATGTTTTGGGAGTCATGCGTGTTGTGTAAGTTTTCCATGATTTCCTTATGTTGTGCATGTTCTTGTGAGAATTCATGTTTAGCATAAATTGAGTTTTTCATGATTTATATGTTCCTCATGTTGATTTTCATTGTAGTATGATAATTGCATTTTTGGCTTCACGAGGTGAATTGATAAACATCCTTAGTTATGTTTTGATGAAATGACATGTTGGCTCCATATCGATGTGTTGAGCTTGTTTGAGCCGGAGAAGGTAGTTCCTCCCATGTTTATGTGAATTGATGAGTTTCATGCATATTGGGTTGGCAGATGTAGTTCCTACTCACTTATATTGCACTGGCCATGTTGTGAAATAGAGTTGAAGGTTCCTCCTTTTGAATAGTGCATGGGGTGAATAGTGCATTTGTGAATTTCGCACATTTTGATGTTTCATGCATGATGGGCTGCTAGTCTAGAGTTTCTAACTTAGTTTTGTGTCTAGATTATCATTCGGGGATGAATGTTCCTAAGGGGCAGATAATGTAACACCCCGGAAATCTATTGACCTAAACTAGAGCCTAACATGTAGTCTAGTATCCTAAGTAGGATTAACATGAAGATTAGAGTCCTAAAAAAACTTCCCTAAGTTAGTGCTAAGGTGTTAGTCCCTAAACGTCAAGGCATGACCCCTCAAGGACCAACCAAGGGTCCTTGAGGAGGTCCTTAAATTGTAGCCAAAAAGCTGCCTGAAGGCAGTCACCTACAAGAGGGGCACCCACGCCTCGTGGATGGACTCACCCATAGGTGGGGGTCGTGAGTCAAGACTTAGTCTTCCCACAAACTCCCCCAAATCTCAAGTTTCAGTCACAAACCACGCTTGTACAGTACGGTCCTTGGACAAACTCACACCCCGTAGGTGGGGGCTTGTGAGTGAGGCCTGGACCAAGGCCAAAGACCAGCCTCAGACCCAACCCACGAGTGACCAGTAAGGTCCGTGGGTCCATCCATGTCCCGTAGGTGGGGGGTCGTGGATGGGGTCTGCAAAAAGCTGTCTTGAGCTCGGCCAAGTGAGGGGTACTTTCATAAATTCTAAATCAATTAATTAAGGGTGGGGACGGTTATTATTAGTTATTTTAGACCTATACAAATACTTTAAGTCATTAAACTACACTTCACACCTCCTAACTCACAAGACTCAAAACCAACTCTCCTCTCCAAAAAATTCTCTCTCTAGGACTCCATTGAAGAGCCAAGTCAAGGTCAAGCTAGGGGATCCAAGAAGCAGCCTTTATTCTCCAATCTCTTGTGTAAATCAAGCTAAGGTATGGATGATTTTCATTCTTGGGTAGCTATCACCCAAGAAGCCCCTTCAAACTATGTTTTTAAGACTTCAAAAACCTAGGGTTTCAATCTAGTCATGGGTCTTCTTCCAAAATGATTTCAATTGTTTAATTAGGGTTTATTATGTTTGATTATGATTATTTATGGTTGAATTAATGGAGTATTGATGGATTTTGATGAAAATCTACTAAGGACCCATGATTTCCTTTTCTTTCTAAATTGTGAACTAAGGTGTGACTTGATTGATCATGGATGCTTGATAATTGATTATATTTAGATTAATTTTGCCATTGAATCATGATTTCCCCTATATAATGTAGTGATTTCAAGAAGTTAGAGTTGAATGTGATTTATAACCTTGAAGGGAAAATTGCTAGGGTTTGTGTATGTTGATAAAGAGTGTATATGAACTCATGATTCACCTATGTAGAAATGATCCTATGACTATTGTGTATTGGTGGTATTGATGCAAGATCCTTTTCCCCTACACCCTTCCACTTGATTATGCATGAAAGGTCTATAATTATGATAAGGTTGTTATGTTGATTGAAAGGCCATTTTCATGAAACACTATGAACATGATGTGAGAGGTTTACTCACTTATTAATGATTCTAAGGTTGAAAGGACATTCTCACCTAAAGAATCCATGAGCTACCATGATACTATGATGGTTTGAGTGCTAGGAATTGTTCCATGAACATGAATATAAAGTAAAGACTTAACATCATTATTAAAGGTAATTAACCTTAGCACCGAGTGGATAGGAACATGAGATGGAAACCATATACCTCAGTTTGTCCGGGTTTCTAGTAGCAATCTCCCTATCCCATAACTATGTGACCACATAGGTTCTTAGCTAGTGTATCCACATTTAAGCTAAACATTTTAGTTCTACCTTAGGCAAGTAGAACACCTCTTTTCGATGTGGGTTCATGACACCAACTTCCATGTAGCTCACATGGTCTATGTCGGTTAAGGCTATATTTCCCTACATGACAAGAATATGATCCATGATATGACAAGACCAAGAATATGAACTATGAACAAGAACATGAGGTTTGTGCTATGATTACTTAAGGGGTTTTACTTAGTGTGAGTGGGGGTATGGGACTTCACTTATGCATTGCACAAGTAAGCTTTGAGAGTGATTGTGGTTTGTGCTTGATGACATAATGCTTTATGAGTTGATGTATGCTTTACATGAATATGTACCATGACTATGAACCATGAACATGAACCATGAATATGAACATGAACATGAATATGAGTTATATCCATGACTTCTTAGTAAACTTGCTTAGTATGAGTGGGGGTATGGGACTTCATTTGTACATTGCACAAGCAGACTTATAGAGGGGTTATGGTGTGGTTTATTTATGACATGAAGATGTATGAATATATGTACGCATGACATAAATTGATGCTAAGAGTGACTTCCTTAATTATTAACTATGAACATGAATGTCTCCTTGTCTATGAGTGTTGACTATGGATGAAGTCAAGATATGTTATGCATGATTATGGTAGCTTGGGGTTGCTTATGGTATGATTTGACCTTGTAATTACACTAAATGTGCATGATGGCTTTTAAACTTTTAAAAAAGCACGATTTCAACTAAATGTCCCTTTTAAGCTTGTTTTAAGGATTTTTATGCATGGCTCCATACTTAGTACAATTAAATTGTGCTAACCCATATTCTCTACATTTTCTTATAAATGTAGGTTCTGGTCGTTGAGACGCATTTCTCCTTTCAAGTGAAGCTTGGGTTGACTATTCCCTAAGCTTGGTGAGTTTTCAAGTTCAAGGACGGATTATCAATTTCTAGCTTTTTATTGTACTTTCTGTTTTCAAGATTATTGATGAAAAGGGCTATGTCCCTAAGATTGTACTATATTGTTTTGGATGGTGTATGAGACAAGGTCAAGAATCTTATGATTTACTTTTATGGAAAAGACTTCTATTGTAAGAGTTTTAAATTTTTCTGCATCATTACCGTGTCTTATATTATCATTATGCTAAGGGATTGTATGAGACCCCTTCGAGGTCAAGTACGTCGTGTTACGTCTAGGGGGTACCCCTGGGTCGTGACACAATCCTGTAGTCGTAGTCAGCCTTATTAATTGGTAAAATTTTAGCTGGGCCATAGATGAAATGGTGGATCGTGGCCTCGGAGATGTCAATTGTGAAACCTCGTACTAGTGTGGCCTCAAGTGGAGGTTGAGCCACGGGCTTTGCCCATTTTCTAATGGAGTTCCTGACAGTGGCAGGATACGAGGCATAGAACTCCCGGACTATCTCCTCATTGTATGTCCCTGGGCTTCATGCTATCCACTCACATATGTGTCGTCGAAAGAGGTCCTCGATGACTGGTGCGGTGTGGAGGCTACCTGTGAGAACCTGACGCTCCTCAGTGACTAGTCTGGCCAACTTGTCTTACTCATTAAGCATGCGAGCATCAGCGTATATATGATATTGGCCCTCGCACCACCTGTTTGGCTCCGTAGAAACCTGTGCAGGCTCAGAACTGGGTGCACTGGAATATCTATGGTGCTATCATCATCGGAGGTAGAGGCTG
>NW_006239185.1:658682-678453 GCF_000226075.1 Solanum tuberosum | reverse complement strand
GCTGCACTGCCGCTAGAGCTAGCGACAGACTGCGACTTTGAGCCAGCCTGTGATCCCGATTGTTGTGGCCATCACCTCATTCTGGGGGGAAGTGACCTCGTCGGAGCTCACTTGATGGGCTCTATTTCGAGTAGTGCGGGGAGAAGTAGGAAAGGGCCTGGTGGCTGGAGGAATGTACTCCTCGTCAGTATCCGCATCGATCATATGTCGAGAAAGAGGTACAGATTTGGACTTGCCCTTTGCGGTGTAGGTGGGGGCTTCCTTAGGGGCCATGGTAATTGTGGAAGCTTAGTTAGTACCAGAACAAGGCAATAAAACACATGGAAGAATTTTAGAACAATAATCGTACCCAAACAAAATTTAAATTTTTTTTGGACAGTAGCTGACTTGTCAACCCACGAAAGGTACCGACGGTGCGTCGATGGAACGATGGTTTGTGGGTCCCCTCTGTACGTCAGAGTAACAAAAATTTGGTCTCCGATATGGGAACCACGGATGTGTATAACAGTATATTGATCAAACGACGAATCGTAGTCCAAATCATGGTTCAACAGTTAAACTTATTTTGTGTGCGACTGATTCACGTTCCCCAACCTACGGTCTGTGGATGGGGCTCGTGAATCAGTGGTGTGCCAGGCATCACTTATGAAATCTCAGACAACACATATTTTTAACAATCATTCATTCATCCTAGATCTAATCATGCATTTTAACACAATATATGGTAGTTTATCATCCTTAGGGTTCCGATTACACATAATTTAACTTTTTATCGGATCGAAACTACGAAACCTAATTCAAAACTTCCAATTAGACCTTTTAACTTGCATTAGTTGGTTTTAATTAACTACACACACATACTATCATACTAAGGGTGTTTCTAACTTATAATTCATCATTCAAACAGGAGACTAACAACTCAAGGTCAAGTCCATCGATGTGATTTCAATTGAAACAATGAAGTGATTCAAAGTTTGGGAGAAATCCTTTTACCTAACAAGTAATCACCGATGATGAGTGTGTGTTGCAATGAAATTCGTGACCATTTGCTAGCCTTTCGACATAGAACTCGGACTGTGGAATCGTTGGGGAAGAAGAATGGAAGTGGGGATTGATTTGGGAGAGAAGAGGGGATTTATGGGATTTGGGTAATTGATTGTGGGAGTGATATGGGGGATTGATGGATGATTTTGGGTATTTTGAGGGTTAAAAAATGGGTGGGAGGGAGTTTTGGAAGTGGGGGAATGGTTATAAAACTAGGGGTTATATTAAAAAGAAGTGCGGGTCGGGTCAGGCAAAACCCTAATTTTGGACCCACGAGACCCCGTCGACGGTCCGTGGGTCGACCTACGGATCGTGGGTAGGGTCCGTAGGTCACTCTAACACTTAGAAAGATTTGGAAACTTACCTGGGATCTACGGACGTCATTCGCGGTCCATGTATTGACTAATGAACCATCGATGGGTCCGTAGACCACTGCACAGCTGTTGTTTTGCAGATTTTGCCTTTCGTCCCTGCACACGTAGCAACCATTAGGACTTTTCTTTTTACATTTTATGGACACTTTTTTAGACACGGACCCTATTCTATATCTAGCCAACACTAATACAAAAATAAAACACCTATCTAAAGAGCTACAAAAATCAAAATAAAAGAAGAAAACTCCTATATCGAAGAGAAAAACCTATAGTTGACTAGATTGTACATCTTGGGTTGCTTCCCAGACAACGCTTGACTTAACGTCGCGGAACGACGCAGATCCCTTGATTACTCAGACTTCATCAAGATAATAGGCCTCAATCACTTTTTGCCCACTCTCCGACTTCCCCATTAGATCTTGATTCTCTGCCCGTTCTCTTTGAACCTTGTTCTCGAGCTTGATTGCTCCATATGGAAATACTTGAGTGACCTTGAATGGCCCTGTCCACTTGGACTTGAGCTTTCTAGGAAATAAGCGCAACCTTGAGTTGAATAAAAGCACCAGATAACCCGCAACAAATTCACGCTTTTCAATCTTTTGATCATGATAGTTCTTCATCTTCTCTTTCTACAAGGCTAAACTTTCATATGCTTTTAGGCGAAACTCATCAAGATCATTCATACCCATTATCCTTTGACTTGATGCGGTGCCCCAATCCAAATTCAACTTCTTTAGCGCCCGCATTGCTTTATGCTCTAGCTCTACAGGCAAATGACATGACTTCCCATATACAAGTTGGTAAGGGGACATAGCTATAGGAGTCTTGAATATGGTGCGATAGATCCATAGAGCAGCATCAAGCCTTCTTGACCAATAAGTTGTGTTGGCGTTTACAGTCTTTCAAAGGATTTTTTTTATCTCTCTATTTGACACCTCAACTTGCCCACTAGACTGCGGATGGTACGGAGTGGCTACATTGTGACGAACTCCATATTTCTCTAGTAACGCCTTGAACAACTTATTACAAAAGTGAGAACCTCCATCGCTGATAATCGCCCTAGGTGTACCAAATCTGGATAAGATACTCTTTTCAGGAATGCGGTGACACTCTTTCCCTCATTGTTTGAAAGCGCAATTGCTTCCACCCATTTCGATACATAGTCAACTGCAACAAGAATATACTTCATCCCATGTGAACTCACAAACGGACCCATGAAGTAAAGGCCCCAAACATCAAATAACTCAATCACCAATATCGGATTCATAGGTAGCTCATGCCTCTTTGAAATTCCTCATTCTCTTTGGTAACGGTCACAAGACTTGGCGAAATCATGAGCATCTTGGTGGATGTAGGCCAGTAATACCCATACTGCAAGATTTTATGAGCAGTCCGAATACCAGTATGATGCCCACCAACATGCGATGAATGACATGTCTCTAGTATACTCATCATCTCAACCTCGGGTACACAACGACGAATAATTCCATTAGCACAAATACGAAACAAGTAAGGCTCATCCCAAAAGAACTTCTTCACATCATGCATAAACTTTTTCCTTTGGTGGAATGACAAATATGATGGAACCAAATCACTTGCCAAGTAGTTAGAAAAATATGCAAACCAAGGAATAAGATCATAAAAAGAAGCCAATACGTGTTCATCTGGGAATGCATCATTAATCTCAACCCCATCTCCTAAATTGAGTATACCTTCCTCCTCTAATTTGGACAAATGATCGGCAACTTGATTTTCTGTCCCCTTTCTATCCTTCACCTCAAAATAAAACTCTTGCAGAACCAATACCCATCTGATCAACCTCGGTTTTGCATCCTTTTTAGACATCAGATACCTCAATGCAGAATGATCAGTATGCACTATGACCTTAGTAACAAGCAAGTAGGATCAAAATTTCTCAAATGCGAAAACCACAACAAGGAGTTCCTATTCAGTCATCGTATAGTTCTTTTGAGCCAAATTTATAGCTTTGCTGGAATAGTAAATTAGATGAAGTGGACTCGGCGATCCTCATGCCTTCATTTTCTTGTTCTTTTAAGCCTTTGCGTTCCTCTTTGCAAAGTAGTGTCCATGCTTTCCTTCAATCTTCAAATACCTGAAACTTAAGGGTTTTCATTAGATATTGAGATAAAATAAGCATTTGTGAGGACACAATTTCTAGTAAAATATAGCCCTAAGTGAGTCCAATTTGTGGACTCATCAACACCCCTAACTTAAACTTTTGTTTGTCCTCAAGCAAACTCGAGTTCAGCTGATCACAAAGGGTGTCTCAAATAGTACTACACAAGGCTCAATCACGAATGTACACAACAAGACTCAAGTTACTCATCACAGATCAATTGTGTACTCAAATATTCAAGTTGTGACACACCATCACCAAAGATTCTCATGCTCGTAATATTTACTACTTGTGCAAGTTCAAGCTTAACAAAAAGTATCTAAATGCCCTCACATAAAGAATGATTCCATATTCACACATAGAGGTTAATCAATTCAAGATCAGGAATCAGATTCAACGCTCACACTTAAAAATAGGAACACAATGCATGGTTTCACCCATAGGTTTGCCCTTATTTTCCAATCGACTTTCGATTTGGCTTACTCAAGATCAAAAAAGTCTTTTCAAGGCTTGAAATAGGGCTAAGTGCACATGTATGGTCATTTAGGCTCAGTGACTTCTTCATCCTCGTGAGATGTGGTGTTCTCAAAACGTCTTTTTCCTTTCCCTTATCTCTTTTTCTTCTAGTGCTTCTAAGTCATCCTTTTATTCACTCTCTATGTATTTCTTGGAAACCCAATTCCTTTTTTTTCTTTTTTGGAGTGTTTCCATTTTGTCTTGCAATACCATGGGTTAAGGGATACTTTTCTTGGACTTCTTGACTTCTCCTTTTCCTTTTCCTTTTCACCACACCCCCAACTTAGGCTTTTGGCCTAAGTTGGCTATTCACTAAACTACGAATCAAGAGGATTATAGGTAGTGGGTCAAGTAAGGTCTAAGGTTCATCAAGGTTCTTCCAAAGAAAGGTAAGGCTCAAAGGGTGTTCAAAAGAGTTTCACACGCTCACAGGCCACAAAAGAGGTATATGTCAAATTTAGCTCACATTCTTTAAAGTTGCCTAAGATCATTTCAAGAGCACACCTTTCTAAATCAATCAGACATACGGGGAAAATTCTGGGTTTATTCATGCATGGCTCAAAGTAAGCTAATCACACAAGGCATCGGTGCAACGGTCATTACAAGAGAATCAATTCGATAAATGGCTAATCATAACGAGATGCAAAGAGTTCACATATTGTCTATGCAACTTCATTTGGTCTTGTCATAGCCGTGCATTCATGTTCGTTCGATTGATAGCAATATTCAAGTCATCAGTATTGATCGGGAATAAGACTTAAATTTTGCAAAAGAATAACCACTTTCAACACACGAGAGGTGGCAAAAAATTTCGAAAAATGAATTTTTTTTCGGAAGGGTAAAAATCATTTTGAAATTTAAAATAAAAGGGATCCATAAAGAGCTCAAACATCCACAAAAAGCAGTGTACACCAATTTTAAATAGAACAACCCAAATATATACAAAACACGAACACAAATTGCACACAAAAGGTGAGCCTCACCCCACCACAAATAAAAAAAATTGTCCTCAAATGCAATTAGCACTAAATCCGTAAGGCAAAATAAAGAAAGACAGAGAGGGAGGTAAAGAGGGGATCCTATCTAAATAGTTGCTCCATCTGTCTAGGCATCAGTGCTCGGAGTGACTTTCACAAGGACCAGCTCCACTGGATCTAGCACATGTAGTCTTTGCCAAGGAAGCTTGCACGACAACGTCTATCATGATTTCTTTAGTCTCGGCTATGTCGTCCGCTGTAGCTCCCTCAAACATCTCTTCGTCAGTCTCTTCCTCTAGGTCAAGATCGACTATATGTTTTTCTCCATCCCTATGTCCAGTGGTGGTCTGAGGTATCACAGGAATGTCTGGAATCCCCATTTCTCCAAAGATCATGGACACATCTGTGGACTTCAGGTGGTTTACATCTCTTCGCAGCTCAGCAATGACACCTTTTAAAACTGTCACCTCATCTGTACCCCTTGGTTTTGCTCACAGACTACTATCCTGGCCGCTAGGGCGTTAATGATAATGGTCAGAGGTGTCACAGCATCAGTTAAGGCAATTTGGATCATGCTTGGAACAGAGGCCTCTAGACTGGCAGCTGGACGATCAGCAGAAAGGGCTAGCTGTCCCATTCGGAGTAGGGAAGCTTAGGTCAGTGGAGGCCGGGAAACAGTAGCAGCAGTAGTGGGTCTTGGTGATCGTACAGTAGCAGAAGAACCTGGAGTATTAACGAGAGTAACAGTGGCAATGGATTTACCTGAAGGCCCAGGGGCCGGAGTAGGCAAAGGTACCTTTACAGGCGATGATTATGTGCTTAGTAACTCCGTTGATGCTGCCTTTTTCCTTTCTTCTTGGTCCTTGAAGTACTCGGCTTCTATCCTCCGGATATCAGTAGAGGTTGTGGGCATCACTTCCACATCCTTCTTGGCATCTCGAGGCACTCGAGCTCATTTGCATAATTCTATGATCAAGACTGGGAATGGAAGTGAGGTTCGGCTTTGTCTTGCACGCATGAGTATCTCTGAAGCAATGATTGTACCCAAGTTTATATGAGTTTCCTCTATGATGCAACCCAAGCAAGCTGCCTTGGCAAGGTGAAGGATCGACTCATTTTGGGACAGCATAATTGTGCTGCTGATAAAATCTAACCAGAACCTTGCGGCTATGTTTAGTTCTTTCTTTTCAATCGGAACTCCTTCCACTGACCACTTTGGAGTCTCATATGAAATTAGTGGGGCTAACCACTTTTTCATCTCATCCAGCTTTTTTGTTCTGATCAAGTACTGGCAGTAATCCCTAATATTCGTGGACATGCCCAAGACTGCATTGATTTCCTCACTATCACACTTCACCCTCCTGCCTCTGACAACCACATAGTCAATTTCTTTGAAGGCTGCTACTAGCTGCTTTTGCTGGGGTATTAGTGCACTGTATGCACTGTAGAACTCTCTTACCCAGTTTTGAATATAAGGTTCACGGGGTCTGGTGAAGATGTGGAACTTGTGGTATCTCAGACACTCCATTATCTTTGGGTGCTTGTCTATAACTCCGTCTATGGACAGATGCTTTTCCTCTAGAATTTTTCTCAGTCCCTTAGCTTTGACTCGATTCGTTGACTTATGCGGAGGACCCTGTACTGGAGGTGCTAATACCATTGCCTGCTCTGGAACTAGAGATGTAGGAGTGGTAGGCTGGGTATTCCTGATCCGTGGTGGATCATTTAGCTTCTTAGTTCGCCGCTCAGCCCTCTGTGCCATTAATAGATTATCTTCATCAGAACCCACATCCTCTCTTTTAGATTGGTTGGGATCATTTCTGTAAAAGCCATCACTGTCAGTGCTTGCATCTAATAGTTAACGGATCTTATCCTTGCCCTTGCCTCTCCCACTACCTGTGGAAAGTTTCGCAACCTTGTTTCTAGATGCAGCTGCATCCTCGTTGATTTTAATCCCTTTTGTTTTATCTTGGGGTGACCTGCCTCCTCTTGCAACTTTAGTTCTATCCATTTCTACAAAGAATTTGGGAAGAAGTTAAATCAACTAAATTAAATTCATAGGGACACGATTGCAGATTATCTCGCCGATAGATCGGGGTACCCCTAATTGCTTTGGCGAGCAATGATTTGTTCGCCGAAAGTTACAGTGCAATAAAGGAAAGGGGGTGCAGACAAGGTGTAATCGAGGGTTCTTTCGGCGATTCGCCGAGAACTTATGGCGATCTGAGATTTCTCGCCAAAAGCTACAGGATCCACGTTTCAAGTAGCATGAAATTAAAGGTGAGAAGGGGTCAATAGGCGAACCGCTGAGTGATCTGGCAAGCTCGACCTAGCTAGCCCATCGGCCCATCGTGCTTATTTCCCATCAATCTTCTCGATTTCAACCCGCAACCCCCCAAAACAAAAACTAAAATATGCACTGGATCAATCAAGCTTACAGTTTTTCTCTTTGCTCAACTTAAACGTATGAAGGAACACCTCATAAAATTTCATTCATGCAAAATCATTGGAACGGGATTCCAACATTTAAAGCAGACAGGTTGGATTAGCAAATCAAAAGAAGCACTTGAATAGTCTCAAGTTGCCTTAAAGGCATCGTACACAACATGAGATAAAATTGCTTGCAATGAGAGTATAACTATCACAACTAACTACAAGGTTTTGAGGACTAACCTTTTGGGCAGATCAACTCAAGACTGTGATGCTAGGCAGCAGATTCGTACATATCCAAGCACTACCAAATCGGCTAAAATACTTAAGAGATACGAAAATTTTGGAAAATACTAAGTATGTGCGATTTTGCAAAAATCGAGAGTGAGAGAATGTGAAAAAGGTTGAAAGTCAAAACCCATGGCCTTATAAGAATCATTCAGATCTCACTCATTTGGCAACATTAGTTGCTTTCGATTTGCTACTCAGCAATTCGCCGAGTGTCTATCTAGCTCGCCGAGTTTTACAGGACCTTCAGTCAAGGTGAGGATCCAAACAACAATTTTTTTCGAGGTCGCCGATCTTGTCGGTGATTCACTAATTGAACTTGTGTAAATCATCCTGTACTTTTCACAAAATTTTCACGTCCAATCCTGCAAAATCAAGACACCTTTATTTCAACAATAACATACTACAAGCATTTAAGGGTTTTGGGTTGCCTCCCAAACAACGCCTTAGTTAGCGTCGTAGCACGACGTAAATCAGTACTCAAACTCCATTTTTAGGGTTAGCCTCGGTATCACCAGGTAATCCCCCATTTTATTTCGGGTGGAGATCAGGTGACGCATAACCCATGATGTTCTCTAGCAGTTGGACAGCTCTGGAATGAGACCAAATCATCTGCTTCATTCCTTCAATGTTTTCCTTCACTTCTTTCAGCTCTATATCTTGCTCAGTCACCTTGTGGAGGATGGTTGAGAGTATTCCCTCAAGATTTTTGACCCCATTGTCCTTGAGACTTCTTCGCTCATGGGGAGGGAAGTATTTATCCTTCCTCTTACATTGGACTTCGATCTTCACCATCTTTTTGGACAAATCATCCATCTGAGTCATTAGGGCTGCCAACATGAAGTCCTTTTCTACTTCTTGTTTCATTTCAGCAATTTAATTAAACAGTTGAGCAGCTTTCACGTATGGCTGTTTTGTGATGCATCCCGAAATGAGTTGGTCGACCAACCTCTTTTTTCCAGGACCAAGACTTTTGTAGAAACAGTCAATGAGGGCTATGTTGGGAATGTCATGATTTGGGCATTGATTGATCAGTTCATTAAACCTTGCCCATGATTTGTGGATCCATTCACCCTTCACTTTTTTGAAGGTGAGGATACAATCCATGAACATCATCGCCCCTAATAGGGGAAACTCCATTAGCTCCAGAGTATAGCTTGCCCTGCTCACCTCCTCTGTTTGGATACAAACAAACCTACAAACCAAAACTAAAGATCAAGTGAGTAAACTACAACTAAGAAGAACAAAGATTTCACTTAACTAAGAATTATCAAATAACACCACTCCTCGGCAGTGGCGACATTTTGATTTTTGTGTAATCAACAATACAACTTCTGATGCAAGTGTCTACGATCGTGCAAAAGAATAATAACCCAACCAAGGGTTGGGGTCATGTCCCAAGGGAGTGGTTTCGAGAATTAATAGAAAAATAAAATTAGTTCTAACTAGCCGTAGCTAAAGATATTAACGACTAAAAACATTGTAAATCAAAGGGTGGTTACACAAAAGTGTCAAATATCAAATGGGAGTTTCTCACAAGTAATTAAAGCAATAAAAACTAAGAGAAAATTCAATGATGGGGATAAGTTCTTGGGGTGTGACCGCAACATATATTGATATAAATCATTGGGTACATGCTTTCGATAGGAAATTTGCAAGATAATAGTGACTAGGCTAAGCTTTAGATGGAAATAAGTTCCCTCTCGGGTAACTTACCCCGTTTCAAATGGGTTCCTCTCGGATACCCATTTTCCGCATGAAGGCCAGCCTATGCCTTACCCCACTCACTCTCTCGAGCTGAGTGTTAGGATATGGGACTAGGGATCACCCTCTCGGGCTGAACCTCATGTCGACCCACTCCTTAGGCCATCAGTCTAGCGGTCTTGGTTTCGTGACCTCTCTCTCGAGCAAGTAAAAAACACACAGGTGGTTTTATATTTGGAACTATAAACCCATTAAATTAAACTATAACCGCTAGGTGAAATCACCATTAAAATACATCTAACCTATCAGCAGGCAAAACCCAACAACAATATCAACACATATTTGGTAAATCGCACCCCAAGAATAGGGGTTTTTAGCCACACATCAAGAAGTAAGAAATTATACCTAAAATGATAGAGAAATCAAATGGGTATAAGAAATTAAACCTTAATATAGGCAAAGGAAGAAAAATGGAGAAGACCCACTTCCAATTTGGGGAAGATGAACTCCTTCTCCCTTCAAGTCTCCCACGAAACCCTCTCCAAACTTGAGAGAAAATAAAAGTACAAAAATTATATCAAGAATCTGATATTGTCTAATGAAATTTTCTCTATAACTCTCAACGATTATTTATTGTTTTCAAAAATCTGTGTTGCGATGGATCATTCGGCGACATTAGTCGAAATCGCCAATCAACTTGGCGATTCGCCCTTTGGTGTAGTTCTTTGCCGTCTTGCACCATCCTTTGGCATTGTCGTGCTCTGGGTCATTGGGCGATATAGTACTGCTTCGAGTAACTGCTCGACTATGCGCCGATTGCTCCCTTGTTCCGCCGACTTGATCGTTTCCTTCAAGCTCAGCACACTGGAACAAAGGGTGAAATTAGACCCTTCGGCGATTCGCCAAGTGGACTCGGCGATCCTCAGGCTCATTTTCTCATTTTTTTCAGCCTTTCCGTTCCTCTTTGTGAATTAGTGTCCATGCTTTCCTTCAATCTTTGAATACCTAAAACTTAAGGGTTTTCATTAGATATTGTGATAAAAAAAGCATTTGAGGGCACAATTTTTATTAAAATATAGCCCTAAATGAGTCCAATTTGTGAACTCACCACATTCGTGTCACCCCTTTAATTTGAATCATGCCATTTTTGATAATTTCTATTCATATAACTGATTAGACCACGTTTGCACTTCCTAATTGAATTTGAACATGTACCGCTCCTTGTGGGATTCGACCCTAACTCAATTGTTGGGTTTTATACTGACTAACGATCATTGGCACCTAGCAAACTGATGTTAAAGCCTTGATTTTCAGGGACATTGATTGAGGAACAAAGCAACAACACTAATTGGCAAAAAGAAACAAAATGAACTGAAGAAATGATGAAAGTTAATCTTGGTGATCGCCAAGAGCACTTGGCGAATAGCCGAGTGGCTAGCTTGACTGCCTAAAGTTCCAGTGTGCCAGCCCTGAGGGAAGAAACCAAGTCGGCAAAAAAAAAGAGCAATCGGTGAATCGCCGAGTAGTTCGGCGATGCAAAAAAAGATTACCCAAAGTTATAGAACTTCAGGTTGCTGAGTGCCAAGGCAAAAAGGTGATGGAAGAGATCAATGGGTTGTTCGCCTAGTGGTTTGGTGAACGCTACTTACTTCACCAATCGGCCATTTGTGACTTATTTTCGGCGACTATAAATTAGATATTGAACAATTATTTTAGTATCCTGACTTATGCTGGTAAAGGCTAAATTAGTTTTAGAACACTTTTCTCTGTAGTTTTTCATAGTTTAGAAGAATTTTAGAGATTCAATTTGGAGATTTTGGAAGTGTGTTTCGAATATTCTACAAATTGAAGCATTGTAAAGACTAAGTAACTCTTACCCAGTTGATGGCTAATCAATTCGGTAATTGTTTTTACTCTTTTATGATGTTTGGCTAAAACGCCAATTCTTGGGGTGTGATCATGTGATTATGGGCAGAATAAGATTATGGGTATTGTTAATTACTAGTTTGAGTGTTATTTTGGAGTGAGTTTAATCATTAATTATGGTTTAATTTATGAATTGTAGTTACGAATGCAGTTCTAATTTCGTGTTCTTGGTTGCTCGAGAGAGAGGTTTTAGAACTAAGATTATTGATTAATGATTTGTAGGTATTGGGTTGCGATGGGTTTAGCTCAAGAGAGTGAATCCTAAACCCAATCTTACCGATCTAGCTCGAGAGAGTGGATGAATTAAGGTGTGGGTTGTTCTTCATTATTATGCTTGTTGACGTTCGAAAGAAATCACCTGATTCGGGATAGTTGTCCGAGATAAAGCTATCTCCCTTATAGTCTAGCCTACTCACTGAATTTTAGTTGTTTACTAGTATTTGCAATTACCCCTATGTCGAAATTCACCTATAATCGATCACATCCCAAGAATTCCTCTCATTATTGTTATTTCAAAGTGTTGGTGAGTGCTTTGTAGTTGATAATTAAAAACCAAAGCCCCCATCTAACAGTCGTGTCACCCCTTTAATTTGAATCATGTATTTTTTGATAATTTCTATTCCTATAACTGATTACACCACATTTACACTTCCTAATTGAATTTGAACATGTACCGCTCCCTGTGGGATTCGACCCCAACTCAATTGTTGGGTTTTATACTGACTAACGATCGTTGGCACGTAGATTGGATGAGGTATGCTTGAAACATTAAATAAGAAATCAAGTCAAGTGTTTGAAAATAAGGTAGTAATGAGTTCCAACGAGTATGGGAGATATATTTTCAATGGTCCTTTTAGAAATGGAGTGATGTTAGAAAGAGAAGGTTAATGATCCTATCGTGATAATGATGGTGTGATAATTCCGTCCATGGTTATAAATGAGAAGGATGAGGTTTTGCTATGATAAATAGGTAAATGGGAGCCCTTAGTTGGTTTAGAATAGTAATGAGGGAAAATTTTAGTTGGTATAGCAGAGATGATAACAGTAACTTTGTTCCATACCCAGTCCAGCCATCATTCAAGAATAAATGATCCCAACTGGGAGATATTGCGACACCCCAGATTTTTTTTTGAATTAAGACTCGAACCATCCTTCGTTGTGAGTAGAATTATACCGAGGAATTTAAAAAATTTTGAGTGTTAATATCACGACCCAGGGGTACCCCCTAGATGTAACAAGCCGTATAGAACCCTGAAGGACTCCATACAAGCCCCTTAGCTTTCATAACATAGGAAATAGAACAATAAGAGTAAAACATATTTGAAGTCTTAAAAAGTTTTTCATAAAATAAAAAGGAAGTCTAGACTTGTCTCAATATAGCAAACTATTACAATCTTGAATGAAATAGGCCTAGCCTATACAACAATTTTGAAAAGAGAAAGTACATAAAAGAAACTAAAGACAAGAAATTTGTACTCGAATCATGAGGACTCACCAAGCTCGGGAACACTCAAATCCAAACTCTAGCCACAAGTATGATCATCTCTAGTGCCGGACTTTACACCTGGGGAAAAAATGTAGGCAAAGTAGGCGTTAGTACAAAAATGCACTAAGTACGATAGCCATGCATAAAAACATTTAAAAGGACCTTTCATTTCAAAACATGTTATATGCCAAGTTTAAACATCATCATAGAGATAGGTGGAAAACATAAGTCATAATCATCATATACAACGCAAGCTAGCATCATCTTTAAGCCTTTGAATTAATTAACCAAACTTCATGTATTAGCCTTAGTTCATTATTCAAGCTCTTGTTGTCCATGAACACTATGACATGCTTTCTTAAGCATGTCTTAGCTAATTATTGCATTGAACACTATGAAATGCTTCTTTAAGCATGCCTTAGTTCATTACTCATCTTGTTATTCTTGAACACTATGACATTCTTCTTAGAGCATGTCTTAGTTCATCATTACTTTGAACACTTCGAGATACTTCTTCAAGCATGTCTTAGTCCATCATTAGTCTTGGTGTGACTGGTATAAAACCTTAACCGACATGAGACAATGTGAGTTATCACATGATCCCCTCCGATGTTAGCCACACCGAAAAGGGTTGGTCTACTTGCCTAAGGTAGAACCGGTTTGTTATCTTAGTTGGATCCACTAGATTAGCCTCCTACGGGGCACATAGTTATGAGATACGGAGATTGCTAATAGAATCCCGGACTCCACTAGGTGAAGGCTTCCATCTCATGAGACATACTTTGGGAAACCCGGACTCTATAGGTGAGAGTTCCCATTTTGGAAGCCCGAACTCAACTAAGTGTGAGCCTCCATCTCATTTCAATATCCACTCGGTGTTATGCATAAATCCCACAAGATAGTTATTAAGTGTTATTAAACTCATGTCTCATGAAAATATGTCCTTGACAATCAATCCAAGGTAAATCATTAGATTAGCTCGTTAGACCATGTGTTAGCAACTATCACCATCCAAGATCACTTTTACCCTTAGATTCAATTAGGTGATAAAAGCCTTTCAATATTATAACCTTTATTTTGTGAGAAAACCTTTCGCATCATGTTCATTATGAGTTCATAAGAATAACCTTTCAATCAGCCCACAACAACAACAACAACATAATCATTGATGCTAAACTCTCAAAGCAACATTAAAACAATTATATATTTCATAGAAAATACATAATCTCATACTTTACCTCCTTGAGGTCAAAATCTTAATTTCAATCAACAAATCTAGAATTTAAGCATTAGACATGGATATTATTACAATTCAAGAAATTCTATCATCTCATGCATAATTTCATAAAAATCCTCCTTCATCAACAAAGACCCACATTATATCATCAACTTTGAGAAATATTGGGAAGAGTATGGGTTCTTGGGGATACATCATAAAATTCATAAGAAATCATAAATACATGCTTAATATAACTCAATTCATTCATAAAAAGTAAGTTAGAAAGAAACCCATGACTTTAGAATCAAACCCTAGAAATTTGGGGATTTTTATAACTTGAAATTGAAGTTTTTGAAAGAACGCCATGGGTGGAAGCTACCCATGGATGAAAACCACCATACCTTAATCACAAAGCCCTATGAATTCAGTGTCAAGAACCTTGCTTCTTCAACCCTAGCTTTTCCTTCCTTCATCTTCTTTGAGTTTTCTAGAGAGAGAATTTTTTAGAGGATGAACTTTGGGAAATTATTTGGGTGTTTGGAAAATATGACTTTATATGGGTGAGTGTTTACATAAAATGACTTATATAGTGACCCTAGACTTACCCAAAATGACTTCACATTAATCTAACTTAAACCAGAATTTCCCATTTTAGCCTTCACTTGGCAGCGTATTTCCAGGCCTCACGAGAGGAACCACGAGCCGTGGTCCTCACCACTGGACATGGTCCTGCTCATGGTCCTTGGACCAGTAGCTTGGATACCTTAGCTTGGCCACCAAGAAGTGAAGGCATCACCACGAGCCTTCCCACGAGTCGTGGTCTCCACCACTGGCCGTGAAATGGCTCGTGAATGTGAGCCAAGATTTGGGCAGCGTTGGTGAGCTAATGCCTCACCACCACGGGTAGTAGTGGTCACCATGAGCCATGAAGGATCTTGTGGTCATGGGCAGTGCCTTCACAGCTTAGGGCAGCCTTGGCTCTTGCCTTGGACCATGCCTCTTTGCCTTGGCTCATGCCCTCTAGTCTTGACTTGTAGCCCTCAAACTTAGCCCTAGTTAGCCTGCTAAACTATGGGATGTTACATTATCTCCCCCTTGGGAACATTCATCCTTGAATGAAGATCTAGACACCTTACGAAAGTAAAGACTCAAGACTAGCAGCCCATCATGCATGCAACATCATCAAAAGGCACACAAACAAGCAGGAACTCCAACTTAAACATACTCCATGCACCACAAGGAAGTAGGAAATACATCCAACAACCCATTATGCATGAAACCATAACATTTCTCATGATATTAGGAGGAATTAACTTCTACAAACTCAACGCATTCTTAACACAATCTCATGGAGTCAATATGTAATTTACTCTCAAAACGCATGACTAAAGCATGTTTAACAACTCATCTCATGAAGCATGTAGGCAACTCATACTTAATGAACAACAACATGAGGAACAAACACTCATATAATTCACTTTCTTACAAAAACATAAGCTTTCATGAACATGCATAACTTAAGGAGATCATGGAACACATAAAACACGCATGAGTCCCAAACATTCATCTCAAACTTGAGTAGGTGTAGAAGGAAAGAAATGAGGATATCGAGACACTCAACAACCTTGTCATTTAAGCACACTATCTACCACTTGGGAGTAAGCCTTTACCAATTTCTTAAGTACCGTTTCTTTCAAGTCTACCAAAATCTGATCAAGCCCTTGCTTATCTTTCACATTCTTTACACAAGACGATTCGGACCCATTGTGAAACATAACACCACCCCTTGGTGGAGTCTACTAATTGAACCCTTACTCAGGCCAATCTATGAACATTACCAAGAACTCATGATGACTATACTAGGATCTAAAAGCCGTCCTTGGAATATCATCCCCTTCCACCCTCAATTGGTGATTACCCGAGCAAAAATCAATCTTAGAGAAATAACTAGCCCCTTGAAGTTGGTTAATACTAACAATCTATTCCCCTCACCCCTAACTAGGTGATAAAAGCCACCTTTACTCATCCTCCACCTAACATTCATATTAGGAACACTTAACCTTTAGGCAGAGGACTTTTCCCTTCCATTCTTGGATAGACTCAATTGGGAACTAAAGCTTGACTACACGAGTTCGACAATTAATAGAATCATAACAAGAATGCCACCACTTCATACCAAGAATAACATCAAAGTCTAAAAGTAGCACCGGGATCTAATAAGACATATAGATCTATATGGGAACTATTAACATAACGGGGACTTCATCCGGAGAGCTCTCTTTGTCATCTCTAGACCGGAGTACATAGAAGCAGTTTTGCTTTGGAGCATTGGAGTTTGAACCACTTGGAGGAGCTTGTTTAACCTCTCTCCCTCTTGCCTTAAGAACCGGGCAATCTCTCATCTTATGGCAACTCTTGCCATAACCATAGCAACCGTCCATGCCGGCTAGGCACCTACCAAAGTGCATCATTTCACTCTCAGTGCAAGTGGGCTTAAGCAACAAAGATTCACTATTGCCCTCTCCTAGGGCTTAGGGTTAGACACCCTCTCTTGTTTATACCTATGAGAATTGGGGGACACTTGATCGGAAAGCCTTTGTTGAGTTCTAGGTTGAACATGTCCATCAGATCTAGCATTAGAAAAAATCCCATCACCGGTCCTAGCCCTTTATAGCTCCCTAGACTTTTCCTTTATTTTCGATTCCTCAATTTGTTAGGCGTACACCATAAGACGTGAGATTTCCATGTCATGGAGGAGCATTTCCGTACGACACTCTTTTTCAACCATGTTAGACACACCCGACATAAACATACTCATCTTAGCCCTTGAGTCTGCCACCATAGTTGGAGCATACTTGGACAGTTGGGTGAAATTTACGACATACTCTTTAACAATCATACTTCATTGACGAAGGTTGATGAAATCTTGCACCTTTGCTTCCCTCAACTCGAGGTGGAATAACCTATACAGAAATGGCGATTTAAACAATTCCCACTCTACGGGACCCGCTTCCCCCGCCCTTGCCTCCTTCCACTGATCATACCATACTTGCCCAACCCCTTTTAGTTGGTAAGCAGCCAATTCCGCCTTCTCTTGTGGAGACACCCCAATTATAGCAAGTACCTTGTAGACCTCGTTTACAAACTCTTGAGGGTCCTCCTCGACTTTGGAGCCATAAAATTTAGGAGGGTTCATTCTCATAAAATCCCTCACTTTTGAAGTGGCCGAATTCACATTAGGATTCACCGAAGCTACAACCTCTCTATTGGCTTGAGCCATCACGGGTTGAGCCAACATTCGGATAGCCGACCTAAACTCCGCATTTGTTACATTTTTAACCAAAAGATCTATTGGAGCTTGAGGAGGAGCTCCTTGATTCATATTGTCATCCTCCATCATTCTAGCATTAGCCTTTCATGTATTCATAACCTGGAGACAGAATAGAAGGATTAGGAGAGAGAAATCTTTTTGAGTTAAACTCTAAGGCACGACTTAAGAGTAATGAAGAAGTGAAATTTTCTAAACATCTTGTAGCCTTTCATTCATAAGTGTGGCGCGCTTCACACTCATGAACAAAACTCTACTAGATGTAGCATATGAGACATCATCCTAGAATCATTCTAAACCTCGTTCTCTAATTACCAAGTTTTTCATGGCCCAGGGGTATCCCCTATATGTAACAAGGCGCATAGAACCCCGAAGGAATCCATACAGGCCCCTTAGCTTTCATAACATAGGAAATAGAACAATAAGAGTAAAATATATTTCAAGTCTTAAAAAGTTTTTCATAAAAGGAAGCGGAAGTCTAGACTTGTCTCAATATAGCCATCTATTACAATCTTGAATGAAATAGTGCCTAGCCCATAAAACATGTCTGAAAAGAGAAAGTACATAAAAGAAACTAAAGACAAGACAACCATCCACAAAGCATGAGGACTCACCAAGCTCGGAAAAACTCAAACCCAAACTCTAGCCACAAGTATGATCAGCTCTAGTGTCGGACCCTACACTTGGGGAAAGAAATGTAGGCAAAGTAGGTGTTAGTACAAAAATGCACTAACTATGGTAGCCATGCATAAAAACATTTAAAACATACTAAAAGGGACCTTTCATTTCAAAACATGCGATATGCCAAGTTTAGACATCATCATAGAGGTAGTTGGAAAACAAAAGTCATAATTATCATATACAATGCAAGCTAGCATCATCTTTAAGCCTTTGAATTCATATACCAAAATTCATGTATTAGCCTTAGTTCATTATTCAAGCTCTTGTTGTCCAAGAACACTATGTGATGCTTCCTTAAGCATGTCTTAGTTAATTATTGCATTGAACACTATGAGATGCTTCTTTAAGCATGTCTTAGTTCATTACTCATCTTGTTATTCTTGAACACTATGAGATGCTTCTTGGAGCATGTCTTAGTTAATCATTACTTTGAACACATCGAGATACTTCTTCAAGCATGTCTTAGTTCATCAGTAGTCTTATTGTGATTGTGATAAAGCCTTAACTAATATAAGACCATGTGAGATATCACATGATCCCCTCCGATGTTACCCACATCGAAAAGGGTTGGTCTACTTTCCTAAGGTAGAACCGGTTTGTTAGCTTAGTTGGATCCACTAGATAAACATTCTACGGGGCACGTAGTTATGGGATACGGACATTGTTACTAGAAACCCGGACTCCACTAGGTAAAGGCTTCCATCTCATGAGACATACTTTGGGAAACCCAGACTCTACTAGGTGAGAGTTCCCATTTTTGAAGCCCGGACTCAACTATGTCTGACCCTCCATCTCATTTCAATATCTACTCGATGCTAGGCATAAATCCCACAAGATAGTTATTAAGTTTTACTTAACTAATGTCTCATGAAAAGATGTCTTTGACAATCAATCCAAGTTAATTAATTAGATTATCTCTTTAGACCATGCGTGAGAAACTATCACCATCCATGATCACTTTTACCCTTAGTGTCAATTAGGTGAGAAAAGCTTTTCAATCTTATAACCTTCATTTTGTGAGAAAACCTTTCACATAGTGTTCATTATGAGTTCATGAGACTAACCTTTCAATCATTCCACAACAACAACAACAACAACAACATCACCGTTCTCATTAAAACTATACTCTCAAAGAGTCATTAACACAATAGTATAAACTACATAGAAAATGCATAATCTCATACTTTACCTCTTTGAGGTCAAAATCTTACTTTCAATCAACACATATAGAATTTAAGCACTAGACAAGGATAATATTACAATTCAAGAAATTCTATCATCTCATGCATAATTTCATAAAAATCTTCTTTCATCAACAATGACCCACATTATATCAACTTTGAGAAATATGGAAAAATGCATGGGTTCTTGGGGATACATCATAAAATTCATGAGAAATCATCAATACATGCTTAATATAACTCAATTTATTCATAAAATATAAGTTAGAAAGGAACCCATGACTTTAGAATCAAACTCTAGAAATTTGGGGACTTCTATAACTTGAAATTGAAGGTTTTGGGAAAACTCATGGGTGGAAGCTACCCATGAATGAAAACAACCATACCTTAATCACAAATTTGGTGTGAAGTCTTCTTCCTCTTCCTCTTCATCTTCCTCTTCATCTTCTTCCTCTTCCTCTTCCTCTTCCTCTTCCTCTT
>NW_006239185.1:652892-656240 GCF_000226075.1 Solanum tuberosum | reverse complement strand
TCCTCCTCCTCTTCCTCCTCTTCCTCTTCCTCTTCTTCCTCTTCATCTTCCTCTTCTTCTTCCTCCTTTTCCTCCTCTTCCTCATCCTCTTCTTCCTCTTACTCCTCTTCCACCTCTTCTTATTGTTCCTCTTCTTCCTCCTCTTCCTTGTCCTCTTCTTCCTCTTCTTCTTCCTCCTCCTATTCTTCTTCCTCTTCCTCTTCTTCTTCCTCTTCCTCTTTTTCTTCTTCTTCTTCTTATTCTTATTCTTATTCTTATTCTTATTCTTCTTCTTCCTCTTCCTCTTCCTCTTCTTCTTCTTCTTTTTATTCCTCTTTCTCTTCTTCTTCTTCCTACTTTTCTTCCTCTTCCTCTTCTTCTTCCTCATCCTCTTGTTTCTCTTCCTCTTCCTCTTCTTCCTCTTCATCCTCCTCTATGTCTTCCTCTTCGTCTTCCTCTTCTTCCTTCTCTTCTGCCATCTCTTCCTCATCCTCATCTTCCTCTTCCCCTTCCCCTTACTCCTTCTCCTCCTCCTCCTCCTCGTCTTCTTCTTCTTCTTCATGTTCCTCTTCCTCTTCCGCTTCCTCTTCCTCTTCCTCTTCCTCATATTCTTCCTCATCATCTTCTTTATCTTTTACTTCCTCTTCTTCCTCTTCCTCTTCGTCTTCTTCTTCTTCTTCCTCTTCTTCCTTTTATTCCTCCTCTTCCTCTTCCTCTTCCTTTTCTTCTTCCTCTTCTTCCTCCTCTTCTTCCTTATCTTCCTCTTTTTCCTCTTCCCCTTCCTCTTACTCCTCCTCCTCCTCATCCTCGTCTTCTTCTTCTTCCTGTTCCTCTTCCTCTTCCGCTTCCTCTTCTTCCTCTTCTTCCTCTTCTTCTTCCTCTTCCTCCTCTTCCTCTTCCGCCTCTTCCTCTTCTTCCTCCTCTTCCTCGTCCTCTTCTTCCTCCTTTTCTTCTTCCTCTTCCTCCTCCTCTTCCTCTTCCTCTTCCTCTTGCTCTTCCTTTTCCTCTTCTTCTTCTTATTCTTCTTCTTCTTCCTCTTCCTCTTCTTCTTCTTCCTCTTCTTCATCTTCTTCTTCTTCTTCTTCCTCTTCTTCCTCCTCTTCTTCTTCTTCTTCTTCTTCTTGTTCCTTTTCTTCCTCTTCTTGCTCCTCTTCTTCTTCTTCCTCTTCCTCTTCCTCTTCTTCCTCTTCCTCCTCTTCCTCTTCCTCTTCTTCCTACTCTTCCTCGTCCTCTTCTTCCTCATCCACCTCTTCTTCTTCTTCATATTCCTCTTCGTCTTCCTCTTCTTCTTCCATCTCTTCCTACTCTTCCTCATCCTCCTCTTCTTCTTCCTTCCCTTTCTTTTTCCTCTTCCACCTCTTCCTCTTCTTCCTAGTCTTCCTCGTCCTCATCTTCCTCTTCTTCTTCTTCATCTTCTTCTTCTTCCTTTTCTTCCTCTTCTTCCTCATCTTCTTTATCTTCTTCCTCTTCTTCTTCTTCTTCCTCTTCCTTTTCTTCTTCTTCTTCTTCTTCCTCTTCCTCCTCCACCTCCTCCTCCTCCTCCTCTTCCTCTTCCTCCTCCTCTTCTTTCTTTTCTACTTCCTCTTTTTCTTCCAGCTATTCCTCTTCTTCTTCCTCCTCTTCCTCTTCCTCTTTCTGTTCTTCTTCCTTTTGCTCTTTCTCCTCGTCGTCCTCTTCTTTCTCTTCTTCCTCTTCTTGTTCTTCCTCTTCCTCCTCCTCTTCCTCTTCCTCTTCCTCTTCCCCTTCCACTTATTCTTCCTCTTCCACTTATTCTTCCTCTTCTTCTTCTTCCTCTTCTTCTTCTTCCTCTTCTTCCTCTTTTTCCTCTTCTTCTTCTTCTTCTTCTTCTCCTTCTTCGTCTTCCTCTTCATCTTCCTCTTCTTCTTCCTCTTCTTCCTCCTCTTCCTCATCCTCTTCTTCCTCTTCCGCTTCCACCTTTTCCTACTCTTCCTCATCCTCTTCTTCCTCTTCTTCTTCTTCCTCTTCTTACTCTTCCTCATCCTCTTCTTCCTCTTCCGCTTCCACCTTTTCCTACTCTTCCTCATCCTCTTCTTCCTCTTCCGCTTCCACCTTTTCCTACTCTTCCTCATCCTCTTCTTCCTCTTCCGCTTCCACCTTTTCCTACTCTTCCTCATCCTCTTCTTCCTCTTCCGCTTCCACCTTTTCCTACTCTTCCTCATCCTCTTCTTCCTCTTCCGCTTCCACCTCTTTTCTTCTTCTTCTTCCTCTTCCTCTTCCTACTCCTCCTCCTCCTCTCTCTCTCTTCCTCTTCCTCTTCCTCTTCCTCTTCTTCCTCTTCTACTTCCTCTTCTTCTTCCTCCTATTCCTCTTCTTCTTCCTCCTCTTCCTGTTCCTCTTTCTCTTCCTCTTCCTCTTCCTCTTCCTTTTCCTCCTCCTCGTCCCCCTCCTCTTCTTCTTCTTCCTCGTCCTCCTCCTCCTCTTCCTCTTCCTCTTCCTCTTCCTTCTTTTCTACTTCCTCTTTTTCTTCCAGCTATTCCTCTTCTTCTTCCTCCTCTTCCCTCCTCCTCCTGCTCCTCCTCTGATGTGAGGCTAAAAATACATATTTTTAATCATTATTTCCTCACATTTATTATTTATATTTGTCCTTTTTGAGCATAAATTTTATGGATTGTGATAAATAATATATTTTATTTGTAGGATTAAATTGATGGAAAAATGAAGTAGTTTGGAGCTAAAACGAATTAAAGATGGAAGTTGAAGAAGGAAATCAAGCAGACAGCTTAATGGATTAAATTTAATATAATAATATATTTATACATATGGTGTCAATCTGAAGGAATTGCCAATTCAATTTGAATTTGGCTTGCTACTGCCACGTGTCACCAGTTGACTGCCCCTCTGCCGCCAACAATTGTGAAAAATCACGCGGTGCAATTTTATGTACGCGTACTGTTCGGTAGCTATTTTGATAAAGCGCGAAACAACACGGAAAACCCAATTTAAGTGGGTTTTGTTTTCCTAATTTGTATTGAACTTAATTATTTTATTTAGGGTTTCTATATCTATAAATAGGGCATGAAAAATTATTCTAAAGGAGGCCAAGAATCAAGATAGAAGACACAATATAAATTTTCTTCTAGCTTAGGAACTTTGGAAGAGCCGCCGTGGAGGCCGGAGAATTGTGGTTTATTCTTTCTTCTCCTTTATTATTTATTTGTATTCGTGATTAATAAAAGATAGTTTAGCTATTGTTCTTAACTTTTTATGATTAACACAAGCATATTTATTTTAATAAATTTTGATTGTGTTTTTGAGATAATGAGTAGCTAACTTTCATAACTAGGGTTGTGAGAACCATAACCGATTAACAAAGTATGAATAATAACTAAGTAATTCTTAAATAGTGTT
>NW_006239185.1:591131-649356 GCF_000226075.1 Solanum tuberosum | reverse complement strand
TTTCAAGAAGTATATTTGAACGTTATCAAAAATGGCGCCATTTTTGATAACGTTCAAATATACTTCTTGAAAGAAATATAAACGATCGTTATCAAAAATGGCGCCGCTGCCGGGGAATATGGCTTAGAAATTGTCTTTAATATTTATTTTGACTTGTAGTCCTTCTTTGTTTCTTAGGATTAGTTTTTAATTAATTTTTTTTATTATTATCGTATTTATTTTACTCTTCTTGAGATGTCATCTGAAGAAATATGTAGTCCTCCTCCTCCTCTTCCTCTTCCTCTTCCTCTTCTTCTTCCTCTTCTTCTTCCTCCTCTTCCTTTTCTTCTTCCTCCTCTTCATCCTCCTCCTCCTGCTGCTCCTCCTCCTATTCCTCTTCCTCTTCTTCCTCTTCCTCTTCTTCTTCGTCCTCTTCTTCTTCCTCTTTCTCTTCCTCTTTCTCTTACTCTTCCTCTTCCTCTTCCTCTTCTTCCTCCTTCTTCCTCTTCTCCTCTTCCTTTTCTTCTTCCTCCTCTTCATCCTCCTCCTCCTGCTGCTCCTCCTCCTATTCCTCTTCCTCTTCTTCCTCTTCCTCTTCTTCCTCTTATTCCTTCTTCTTCTTCTTCTTCTTCTTCTTCTTCTTCTTCTTCTTCTTCTTCTTCTTCTTCTTCTTCTTCTTCTTCTTCTTCTTCTTCTTCTTCTTCTTCTTCTTCTTCTTCTTCTTCTTCTTCTTCTTCTTTTTCTTCTTCTTCTTCCTCTTCTTCTTCTTGTTCTTCTTCTTCCTGTTCTTCTTCTTCCTCTTGATTTTGTGGTAAAAGATAGAAAGGGGACCGAATATCAAATTGCCGATCACTTGTCCAGATTAGAGGAAGAGGCTATGCTAAAGCTTGCAGATAGGGTTGAAATTAATGATGTTTTTCCAGATGAATAGGTATTGGCTGCTTCTCATGATTTGACTCCATGTTCGCAGACTTTTCTAATTATTTGGCAAGCGATTTGGTGCCCCCGGACTTGTCTTTTCTCCAAAGGAGAAAGTTTATGCATGATGTGAAGAAATTCTTTTTGGATGAACCTTACTTGTACCGTAGTTGTGCTGATGAGATTATTCGTCGCTATGTGCCCGAGGTTGAGATGTTTAGTGTACTTGAAGCACGCCATTCATCGCCTGTTGGTGGGCATCATAGTGGTATTCGGACTGCGCATAAGATTTTGCAGTGTGGGTACTACTGGACTACCATCCACCAAGATCCTCAAGATTTCACCAAGTCTTGTGAACGTTGCCAAAGAGTAGGAGGGATTTCAAATAGGCAAGAGCTCCCTATGAATCCTATATTGGTGATAGAGTTGTTTGATGTATGGGGCATTGATTTTATGGGTCCATTTGTCAGTTCATATGGGATGAAGTATATTCTTGTTGCGGTGGATTATTTATCGAAATGGGTGGAAGTAGTTGCGCTCCCCAACAATGAAGGTAAAAGTGTCACCGCATTCTTGAAAAAGAATATCTTCTCCAGATTCGGTACACCGAGGGCGATTATCAGCGATGGAGGTTCTCACTTTTGTAATAAGTTGTTCAAGGCACTACTTGAGAAATATGGTGTCCGCCACAATGTAGCCACTCCTTACCATCCACAGATTAGTGGGCAAGTTGAAGTGTCCAATACAGAAATCAAACAGATTTTGGCGAAGACTATGAATGCTAATAGAACGGATTGGTCAAGGAAGCTTGATGACCCTCTATGGGCCTATCGCACTGCATACAAGACCCCCATAGGTATGTCACCTTACCAACTTGTATATGGGAAGTATTATTATTTACCGGTAGAGCTAGAGCATAAGGCAATGTGGGCAATGAAGAAGCTAAATTTGGATTGGGGTGCCGCATCGAATCAAAGAATGAATGACTTGAATATGGTTGATGAGTTTCGCCTAAAAGCTTATGAAAGTTCAGTCTTGTACAAAGAGAACATGAAGCGGTATCATGATCAAAGAATTGAAAAGCGAGAATTTGTGGTTGGTGATCTTGTGCTTCTATTTAACTCTAGGTTGCGCTTGTTTCAAGGCAAACTCAAGTCCAAATGGACTGGACCATTTTTGCTCACAAAAGTTCTCCCCCATGGAGCGGTTGAGCTTGAGAATAGTGAAGGAACAAGGCTCATGGTAAAACGGGCAAAGGATCGAGATCTAATCTGGGGAAATGCTGAAAAGTGTGCAAGAAGTGATTGAGGCCTACAATCTTGATGAAGTCTGAGTAATCAAGAAACTTGTGTCGTGCAGCGATGTTAAATAAAGTGCTGCTTGGGAGGCAACCCAACATGTACAATCTAGCCAACGATAGGTTTCTGTTTCCCATTTAGTAGTTTTCTTTGTTTAATTGCGTCTCTGTATCAATTTAGATAGGTATTTTAGTTTTTTTAGTGTTGGCTAGAATTAGCATAGGGTCCGTGTCTAAAAAGTGTCCAGAAAATGTAAAAAGAATAGCCTAATGATTGCTACATGTGCAGGTACGCTACGAAAAATCTGTAGAAAATGGTCTGGTGCAGAGGTCTACGGACCCCATCGACGGTCCATCGTTCTATCCACGGATCGTGGATGGTGTCCGTAGATCCCAGGTAGGCCCCTACACTTTTTCAAGTGTAAGAGTGATCTACGGTCCCAATCTACGGACCGTAGATCGACCCACGGACCGTAGATCGACCCCCTATTTAAAACTCCCCTAATTTCAAATCATTTCCACTTCCCTCCATTCACTCTCCAACCGTTTCAAACACCCTCAACTCCCCTAAATCACTCCATAACTCCACCATAAAATCATCCCTTCCATTCCCCCATCATTCCCAAAATTCCTTTCCATTCCGAATACAACCCATTCCATATTCCACAAAAAGGGTCTGGTGTTGGGTTAGTAACGAAGAGGTGATTCTTTGGTCTTGCAAAACTTAGAGTCTCCATGCATTCACCCCACTCCACGTTGCTTGTAAGGTAATAGACTTTCCCCTCACTGTGAATTTTGGTTCATAGATTGAATATAGAAAGTCGGGAGTCAGGTCTTGACCTTAGGTAATTGTTAGATGATATTGCATGATAAAATTGGAAGTTACAATACCCTTGGAATGATAGTTAGTGATTGTGTTGCCTTGTTGTATGTGACTATAAGTCTAAATGTAAGTTTCGACTTAGGGTTCCAAATTTTGTCTTAAATACTTGTTAAAATGATTAATCGAAATCCTGAGAATGACAAACTAGCATGATTCAATGTTGAAATGCATGGTTAGACTAGGATATTGTTGAAAATGGTCCACGATGTGGACTTGAAAATAAAAAATGGCTGAAATCTGGCACAAATCACATCGACGATACCCCGTCTACGGACCGTAGATTAGGTTCGTAGTTGGATGCACCTGAAATTTCACAAAGTGTGAAACCACGGATGTGGACTACGGTCCGTAGGTCAATCTACGGACCGTTCTGTACATCTGTGGTTTCCATCTGCGACCAAGATTGTTGGTCCTCCGATCCAAGGAAGGGTTCCACGGACCGTAGATTGATCTACGGAACGTAGGTCTCCTCCGTGGATGACCACTGTAGCCTCTGTCTGAAATTTTCATGGGACTTTGTTACTGTTTGTTTATAGTTCTAAATTTTTTTTAGTTTGTTTATGGTTAGTTTTGGCACTAATATCACTTCCACAAGTACGATGGCACCTAAGAAGCTAGTCACCTACTCAAAACAGGACAAGTCAAAATCTGTTGCTCCTAGCTTCAGGTTAATCAATGAGGACACAGACAAGAAAAGAAATCCAGCATATATTTCTCCCAACACAAGGACTTCTCCCAGTGCACCCCGAGCCACTAGAGGCACCCCCCGGAAGGTGATTCCCGACGTAGTCACTATCTCCCAGTCTGATAAGGAGCACACACTGATCGGGTCACCAACTGGGGTTTCTTCCCGTTCAACTACTGGGTCTGCTTCTGTCTTCGAGTCTACTCATGCTTCGAGCTATAAGTCCATCCATGCTTCAGGTCCGAGTCTGCCCATGCTTCGGGGTGCAATGCCAAGTCAGCCACAGGGTCCAGCCAAAACGAACAAGCAGCCTCATCTGATGAGGCCACTAGCTCAGAGTCAATACCCATACCAAGGAATGAGAACCCTACTCTAGTGGCCAGTGAGCCAAACATATGGTGTGTTGAAGGCCAATGGCAAATCTATCGGGATGCCAAGATGATTAATGACAAAGAGAAGATGGCCCGAATTGTTACAGAGGAGCGCAGAGTCCTCACAGGGAGCTTGCACATTGTCCTCGACATCCATCAGTATTTTAACCTTCACAAGTGTGAATGGATGGCTCGAGACCCAGGTACTTATAGTGAGGAGATGGTACGGGAGTTCTACGCCTCCTATGCCGCCACTCTCCGTGGCTCGATCTCCAAGCGGTCAAAGCTCATAGGCCAGGATCCTCTCACTTCCACTATGGTCCGGGGTTGTCCGGTGGACATATCACATGCCACCATCAACCGCTTTCTCTATGGGCCTACCACAGGTCTCTCTTGGTCACTAAGCACAGTGAAGTTTGATTACAGATGGGACATCGTGCGGAGCGGTGCTTTCCAGAGGAATGCTGAGCAGCGAGAGGCTGTTATACTATGGTTGGCTAAGTACATTGCTGCGGATGGCGAGCGTGTGGAGTGGGTCGCCACACCACGGTTGGGTATCCGAAAGGCCACATTAAATTTTGCGGCCAAGTTCTTCTGGTTGTTGGTGCGTAACAGGGTGTCGCCTACAAAAGCTGACAACCAACTCACTTGGGACAGAGCGGTCATGGTTACAGCATTAGTAGCAGGAGTGGAGATTGACTTTTCCCGCATGCTGCTGGCAGAGATTCACGAGAGGGCATTCAAGACCTCCACTACTTACCCCTTTCCATGTTTGATTTTCCAATTGTGAAGGGACTCTGGAGTGTCGATCTAGCATTGTGATAGGTTGATCCACCCTACCAGGGCTTTGGAAATAGGCCTCATCCGAGATGAGGCAAATATGGCGGCACCTCGCAGAGAGCCCCAGATTGAGGTACCTCCCTCCCTCTCAAATATTTCTGTCTCTACAAGTTCCTCCATTGAAAAACAAAGAAGGAGATTAACTAGGGCTTGAAGATGGAGTCTTTATCATGGTATTTTGATGGGAATTTACACCTAAGGTATGGGAGTCCTTTATTATTGGTTATCTATCACCAAGAAGCCCTTTCAATTATGTTTTCAAAGATCCCCAATTTCTAGGTTTTCAATCAAATTCGTGGGTCTCTTTCTAAAATCGACTCCATTGATCTATAATAGTTAATTATGATTATATATGAATGTTTGTGGATGAATTCATGTAATTGTTATGGTTTTTGAACAAATTCCCACAAGACCCATGATTTCACTTCTTTCTAAAATCTAAACCCTAGTATGTCTTGAATGATGAATGAATGATGAGAATCTAGTATGTTTTCATGTAATTAAGTATTCAATTTTGATTTTATCCTATATGATGTATGAATATCACGAAAATAGGATTGAATCTTGAAGAACGCCTTGATGGCTATGAATGAATGTTTTCAATTGGTAAGTAGTCTTCTATTGATTTGTTGATCCACTTGAGGTGGAGATGTTTACTTACTATGTATCCTTTGTATGAATGGTTTGATCCACTTATGGTGGAGATGCTTACTTCTTAGTATGAATTGTAGTGTTGAGACAATGTCCCTCTTCCCTACAACCCTAGATATGACTAAGTATGATACATTATGAATATGAATAATATGTTATGAACATGGTATGGTCTATATGTTGAATTGTATGAGGTGCTATTATGGAAGGACCCTACCCACATAATCCCCTATATGGATATATGATTCTATACATGCCATGAATGACCTACTTGAATGATGAATGTATCCTTGTCTACTGTATGAATGTTAGATAAGTGATTTACATGGTCTAACATCCTTAAATGCAATATATGTGAATTGTGCATGAGTTGGGATACTATGTATATGTTATGAACCCCTTGACAAGGGAGGTGTCTATAATGTTAATGTTGTTGTTGTTGTGCCATTGTGAGGACAATCATGCACACACTCACTCCATGCATAAATATGAATATGATATGTCTATGGTGTAAATTGAAAGGCTAATTCTCATATGCACCTTTACATACTATTATGCATGAAATATACATGACCATGAAGATATGACTATGTATGCTAGGATGTGACTATGAATGTTATGTTATGATTATGGTAGTGTTGATATGTTGAATAAAAGGTAATTCTCATAAACACTATATGAATATGAAATGAATGAACATTCTCACATGTTGTTGGTTCTATGATGAAAGGCTATTCTCATCTTTGAAACTTTTGAGCTATATGATGAATGATTGGTTGAGTCCCTAATGCATTCCTTATTGAATTAAATTGCATGTCCGGCTTCCCATATGGGTTCCTTTTACGTTTAGCAAGTCCGGGTTCCCAAAATATATATGTTGTCTCATGAGATGGAAACCTTCTACGCTTAGCAAGTCCGGGTTTCTAGTAGCAATCTCCTTGTTCCTTAACTATGTTTGCCCACATAGGTATTAGCTAGTGGATCCACCTAGAAGCTATTATGATGGTTCTACCTTGGCAAGTAGAATACTCTCTTTTCGGTGTGGGAGTAGAACAACGGATTCCATGTAGCTCACATGGTCTATGTTGGTTAATGTTATTTTTCCCTAAATAATAAGATAATGAATGGAGCATGTACTACTCTATAACTTCTTGGTAACTTTGCTAAGTAGGAGTGGGGGTATGGGACTTCACTAATACATTGCACTAGTAGACTTGGTAGGATGTGGTAGATGGTTCCTTTACATATTGTTATGACATGAATTTATGCATGTATATTGAATGAATGGTTGCTATGAGTGACTTGTATTTATATTCAAATGGTACATATGATTGGTTCTCTACTTATGACTATTGTTTATAATGAGGTCTAAAGGATAAAGTGCATGACTAAGGTAGCCCTATAGGAGTGCTTAGTGAGGTTAGTATTATGGGATGCTAATCACAAATTGCACAAGTGTTCCCTAGGGGTTAATAAAGTAGTGGCTTTACTATGAAATGAGTATGGATGTGATATTGGCTTATGTTGGTATGAACTTATGTTAAGTATGATCATGGTGGCCTAAAGGTGATACTTAGTGTAGATAGGACTATGGACCCTATCTATGAATTGCACAAGTAGAACTTAGGGTTACTTATGTTGTTGTTCTATTATGATGTTATTGGCTTGGTATTGACTATGCATGAGTGGTGTGTCTTGTAATAGATGATATGTGCACTATGACTATGATTAGAGACTATGTCTATGGTGATGTTTATTACCCTTTGTGCTTTGATGACCTATATGTGAGTTGTTTATGACTTATGATTTTTCAACTCTTTCAAGATGATGTTCAAAAGTGCATAAAGCATGGTTTCAACTAAATGTCCCTTTTAAGCATGTTTTAATGATTTTTATGCATGACTTCCATACTTAGTACTTTTTGTGATAACCCCTTCTTCTACATTTTCTACAAAGTGTAGGGTTTGGAGATGTGGTGTCTTGTACATGGAAGATAAGTTTCTAAGGAGCTTGGGAATGAAGACTTGGGGAGTCCTCATAGTTTTAAGGACAAACCCACCTTGTCCACTTATGTCTTTACTTTATGTTTTTAGATTTATGTAAGGGTCGTGTCCCAAAGTTTGTATAAAAGAGATTTAAGTCTAATGTTATAGATGGTTTGAGACATAGTGTCATAGACTCTCTCTTATTTTATAAAGACTTCGATTGTAAAGAAAAGTTTTAAATTTTCTGCTATTTTCATATGCTTTAATGTTCATGATATGCTAAGGGCTTTTATAAGATCTCTGAGAGGTCAAATACGTCGTGTTACGACTAGGGGGTGCTCTCGGGTAGTGACAAGGCTTTAGGGACATATACAAAGATTGATAATTGTCGCTTAAAATACATATTTAGCGGCAATTAATTCTTAATTGCCGCTAATGATCATTTTCAATGTAGTGTACCATCTTTCTCAAATACAACTTAGCATAGTCTTCCGCTGAATAGGAATCCTTGACGGGAATGAAATGAGCGGATTTCTTCATCGGATCAACTACTACCCAATTCGAGTCATGTTGTCGTTGAGTACATGGCAACCCTACGATAAAGTCCATATTAACATCTTCCCACTTCCAAGTGGGAATACCAATGTCTTGGGATAAACCTCCCGGTTTCTAATGCTCAACCTTCACTTGTTGATAATTAGGACACTTAGCCACAAATCCCGATATATCTTTCTTCATCCCCTTCCACCAATAGATTTCCTACAAATCACGGTACATCTTGGTGGCTCCCGGGTTAATAGAATACCGAGAACTATGGGTTTCTGCCAAGATTTGTTACCTCAAGTCATCAACATTCGGAACACATAATCGACCTTCATATCTAAGTACCCCATTTCCCCCTTGGGAGAAAGCCTCAACGGACTTTTTGAGCACTGCCTCTTTAAATTCTACCAAAATTGGATCAAGATCTTGCTTAGCTTTCACTTCCATAACAAAAGACAATTATGAACCATTACGGACCTTAACACCACCCTTGGTGGAATCCACTAGTTGAACACCTAATCAAGCCAATCTATGAACATCTCGAACCAACTCTTTCTTTTCTTCATCTATGTGAGCCACACTACCCATAGAAAACCGACTAAGAGCATCTGTTACCACCTTAACTTTACCGGGGTGATAAAGAACACTCATGTCATAATCCTTCAATAATTCTAGCCATTTTCTTTGGCGAAGATTCAAATACTTTTAACTAAACACATATTGAAAACTCTTATGATCGGTGAACATATCAACATGAACCCCATAAAAGTAATGCCTCCAAATCTTTAATGCAAAAACAACCGCAACTAATTCAAGGTCATGGGTAGGATAATTCTTCTCATGTACTTTAAGTTGCCTCGAAGCATAGGCAATAACTTTACCATTTTTCATAAGCACACATGCCAACCCTAGTCTAGAGGCATCACAATGTACCACAAAGCCATTTGTACCTTCCGGTAAGGTCAACACCGAAGCGGAAGTAAGTCTATCTTTCAACTCTTGGAAACTTTTCTCAGGAGATTCCGACCATATGAATTTAGCCTTCTTCTTAGTCAAACCTGTCAAAGAAGAAGCAATGGAGAAAAACCCCTCAACAAACCTTCTATTGTAACCGTCCAAACCCAAGAAGCTTCTAATATCGGAAGGAGTTAGAGGTCTTGGCCAACTCTTGACCGCATTCGTCTTAATAGGATCTAGCTCAATTTCCTTACTTGACACAATATGCCCAAGAAAAGCTACGGACCTTAACCAAAATTCACATTTGCTAAACTTTGCAAAAAGTTATTGGTCCTTAAGCATTTCCAACACGATCCTCAAATTACCAATATGCTCATTCTCACTTCTTGAATAGATCAAATTATCATCAATAAACATAGTTACGAACATATCAAGGTATTGTCTAAACACCTTATTCATCAAATCCATAAATGTCGCTGGAGCATTAGTCAACCCAAACGACATTACCAAAAACTCATAATGACCATACCAAGTTTGAAAACCTATTTTTGGAATATCATTATCCTTCACCCTCAATTGGTGATAACCCGAACGAAGATCGATCTTAGAGAAATGATTGGCCCATTGAAGTTTGTCAAACAAGTCATCTATTCTTGGAAGAGGATAGTTATTCTTATGGTCACCTTGTTTAACTGATGATAATCAATACACATACGAAGGGAACCATTTTTCTCCCTTACGAACAAAACAGGAGCACCCCATGGAAAGATACTCGGCCAGATGAAACCATTATCCAACAAATCCTTCAATTGATCTTTCAACTCCTTAAGTTCCTCCCGAGCCATTCTATAAGGAGGAATAGAGATAGGTTGCATATCAGGTAGAAGGTCAATACCGAAGTCTATTTCCCTTTTGGGAGGATACCAGGTAAGTCATCTGGGAATACTTCTAGAAATTCATTTACGACGATGACCGACTCAACAGTAGGGGTTTCAGAATCTACATCCCTTGACCTAACTAGATGATAAATCCAACCATTTGAAATCATTTTCTAGCTTTGAGATAAGAGACAAACTGCCCCTTGGGCATAGAATTTCCCCCCTTCCACTCAACGATAGGCTCATTTGGAAACTGAAAATTTGACCACCCCAGTCTTACAATCTATAGAAGCATAACAAGAAGCAACCAATCTATCCCAAGAATAACATCAAAGTCTAACAAGTGAAGCTCTACCAAGTCTACAAGAGTGACTCTATGGAATAAGCAAACGGGACACTTTCTATAGACCTTCTTAGCCACAATAGAATCACTAACAAGAGTAGAGATAGAAAAGGGATCTAATAACCTTTGGGAAGCACATCAAACCTCAGAGCCACATATGGCGTCAGAAAAAATAGAGTAGCACCGAGATCAAGTAAAGCATACATATCAAGTTGAAAAACATTTAACATACAGGTAACCACATCTGGAGAACCCTCTTGTTCGCCTCGAGTCTGAAGTGCATAGAAATGGTTTTACTTGGAAGCATTGGAACCCGAACCACTAGGAGTAGCTTGCTTACCCTCTCTCCCTTTAGCCGCAAGCATGGGGTAGTCCCTCATTTTGTGACCACTCTTCCCACAACCAAAGCAAACATTTGTTCCGGCTAGACACTTGCAATCATGAAGAACCACCACTATTTCCTCCTTGAGGTTTAGGGTGAGACATCCTATCCTTGTTAAACTTAGGAGGATAATTGGAGGAACCTTGACCGAAAAACCATTGTCGAAACTTAGGGCGACCATGTCCATCAGATCTAGCATGAGAGAAGTTACCATCACCGGTCTTAGCCCTTTTTACCTCTCTAGACTTTTCTTTGAGTTTCTCTTCTTCAATTTGTTGTGCATGTACCATGAGACGAGATATGTCCATGTCACCAATGAACATGGCGGTACGGCAACCATTTCGGACATTCCCGACATAAATTTACTCATCCTTGCCCTAGAATCGGCAACCATTGTTGGAGCGTATTTACACAATTTAGTGAACTTTAGAGCATACTCCCTTACACTCATACTTCCTTGAAGAAGGTTAATGAACTCAAGCACCTTTACTTCCCTCATCTCAAGGATAAAGTACCTATCAAGAAAAGAAGATTCAAACATTTCCAACTTTACGAGAACCGCTCCTACCGGTCTTTCTTCTTTCCATTGGTTGTACCACACTTGAGCAACATCTTTCAATTGATAAGCGGTCAATCCTGCCTTGTCTCTCAGAGTCACTCCCATGATAGCAAGTACCTTATAGACCTCATCGATAAACTCTTGAGGATCTTCCTCAACTTTGGAGCCTTGAAATTCGGAGGGTTTATCCTCATAAAGTCCCTCATAATTGAAGTCGTCGTACCCACATTTGGGTTCACGGGGACTACCACCTCTCTTTTGTCATAAGCCATCATGGCTTGAGCCAACACTTGAAAATTTGTTCTAAACTCCGCATTTGTAACTTGTTCGGCCAAAGGATCGATCGGAGCTTGAGGAGGATCCTGGGGAGGAGCTTCTTGTTCCACGTTCTCCCTCACATTCCTTCTATTATAAGCTCTTTGCATAGATATATCTTGTAGAGCATAGGATAAGGATTAGGAGAGAGACTTTATAGAGTTAAACTCTATGGCACGACTTTAGAGTAATGAAAAAAGTGAAGTTTCCTAATCATCTTGTAGACTCTCATTCAGAAATGTGGCACTCTTCACACTCATGAATAAGACTCTACTAAATGTGGCTTATGAGATATTCTAGGACCATTCTAAACCTTGTGCTCTGATTACCAAGTTTGTCACGACCCAAGGTTACCCCTTAGATGTAACATGGCGTATAGAACCCCAAAGGACTCCATACAAGCCACTTATCTTGCATAACATAAGAAATAGAAAAATAAAGAGTACAACAACATTTTAAGTCCAAAGTAGTTTTATAGAAAAGCGAAAGTCTAAACTCATGTCTCATCATAGCCAACTAATATAATAAAATGAAATTTGGCCTAGCCCATACATCATGTCCAGAAAGGGAATACAAGAAAGAAACTAAACCAATAAAATCCATCCTCGAAGCATGAGGACTCACCAAAGCTCAAAAATCTTGAACTCAACACTTAGCCACAAAATTGGTGACCCTGACTGTCAGACCCTACATTTGCGAAAAATGTAGGCAAGAGTATATGTGTTACTACAAAAATGCACTATGTCTAATAGCCATGCATAAAACCATTTAAAACATGCTTAGAAGTGACATTTCATTTCATGACATGCAATTGACCAATTATAACATGATATAAGAGAGCTAGAAAACACAAGTCATAACAACGTGGTCAATGCAAGCTAAATCATCTTTCAAACTTTGAAAACATATGAGATAATCCTTGAGTAACCTTAGTTCACTTTAAGTCTTGTTGTGGGAAAATTAGCCTTAACCGACATAGAGACCATGTGAGCTATAACATGATCCCCCCGTGTGTCCCACACCAAAAAGGTTTGTTCTACTTGCCTAAGGTGGAACAATGAACTTCTAGGTTAAGTGGATCACTAGCTAATCATCCTATGAGGGAACATAGTTTTTGGGATACGGATATTGTTACAAGAAACCCAGCTTCTACCAACGAGAGAGCTTCCATCTCAAGAGATTGTTTCTATAAACTTGGCCTCTACTAATGGAAGAGCTTCCATCTCACATCAATATCCACTCGATGCTAAGCATAAATCCCACGGAATAGTCAATTCTTACTTATTATTATCATTGATGGAAAGTTGTCCTTGGACAACTAAGCCAAGCTAGTTTTATTAGCATAGCCCTTACTCTTTGATTCAATTAGGTGAGAATAGCCTTTCAACCTAACAATCCTTTTTATGTGAGAAAACCTTTCACATCTTTGTTGTAAGTGTTTATGATAATAACATTTAAACAACACAACAACAACATTGGCACTTCACTCTCAAAGCACCCTTAAAACATTTTCATAACTTTCATAAGATCATGCATAAATTCATACTTTGCCCTTTCAATGTTCAAAGCTTGCTTTCAATCACCAAATCTAGAATTCAAGCACTAGATAGGGATTTTTATCATAAATTCATGCGATTCTATTACTTCATGCTTTAGATCATAAAATTCCTCTTTTATAATCAACAACCCACATCATATGGTAACAATTTGGAAACATGGGGGTTTGCATAGGTTCATAGGGGAAACATCATAAAAGCATTGTAAATCATAAATTTATGCATATTAGAACATAATTCAATCATTAAGATCAATAATCAAAAGAACCCATGGTAATTGAAGAAAACCCTAGCTAATTCGGGAATTCTACCTTTTGAAATAGAGAAATTCGGGGACTCCATGAATGAAAGAGATTCATGGATGAAAACTACCATACCTTGAATCCAAATGCTAGCCTTCAATGGAAGAATTGGAGCCTTAGCTTAAAACCCTAGGTTGAATCTTCTTCTTCTTCTCCAATTTCTAGAGAGAGAATATTTGAGAGTAATTTGGTTTTTTTGGGAATTAGGAAGAATGAATTAAATGGGGTGAATTTAGGTGTAAAAATGCTTATATAGGGGTTTTAAACTTAGGAAAAACTACATAGTATAGGGATTAATTAATTAGGAAAAGACGCTACTTCCCCTATAAATAACTACTAGCCCACGATCGACGGATCCCAGTCGACTGACCGTGGTCTAAACTACAATTCGTCCTGGTGGACCGTCAATAGATTCAGAGATTTTGGGAAAAAGGACCCTGACCTACGGCCAACCATCGACGGACCATGGACTGACCTATGGTCATTCTTGCACGATCATCGATGGTGGTCAGAGACATGACATTTGGGCCTCGAACCACGGACCATGACCACGAACCGTGGTCTGACCTATGGTCTGTAGGTCGAGCCATAGACCTAGACGTCTAAACTTTGGCAGGGTGGCCAACCCACAGACCACACCTACGGTCTGTGATTAGGCTCCATGCCTGGCACCTGCAACTTCTATAATTTGACTAAATCCTTTTTTTTGGATACGGGGTATTACAGTCGTTCACGTCCATAATTTGGCATGAACTCTATTTCGAGAAAAATTTTACAAATTTTTTCTAAACTTGTTTTAAGACATGATCATTTGAGTTTAAGAAAGAGTAGAGTTGAGTTCATTTTTCAAAATGTATATATGGGAACTAAGTATTCCCAAGAGTAAATGCTTTCATATTTAAAACAGGAGGAAACTTAGATTTCCAAAAGAGTTTTTGAGCAGTTTTGAGTACCCTCTCTTTTAAGAGAAAGATTTTTTAGTAATAATCTCAAACCAAAGAAAGAGTTATGATTTTTTAAACATATGAGCTAGGTATATTTTGGGAGTCGTATTGAGCACCGATATGTGAGAAAGTTCAGATAACTCATAGCCCCCATAAACCATGTAACCAACGTAGGTAGAAAGGGTCATACTTTTAAGATGATTCCTTAATGTTTTTTTAGCATAGACTAGTGATCCACTTAGTAGTAGGTTATATACCCTAGAAAAGTATAGGACAGTTTTGGCACCTGGGCTAGACGTTGTATCAGCTTGTAGTGATGATTGTCGGTTAGAGAATCTGCCACCGAGTTTATTTTGTATTTTTAAATACAAACAAAGTTTATTTTGTATTCTTGCATACAAACAAAGTTACATTCTATGTTCTAATACATTGAGTTGCTATCTACTGTTTTCAAAGCTTTCCATATATTGCATCTTTTATTGTTGCTTTATATTGAGTTGAGTATCCAGATTTGAGTGGAAATATGTTTCACAGGGTTGAGTTATTATTGAGTTGAGCCTTATTTCACTGAGTTGAATATCTTATTATTGAGTTGAACCATGTTTCACAAAGTTGAGTATCTTATTGTTGAGTTGAGCCCTATTTCTCTAAGTTGAGTTGAACTATGTTTCCTTGAGTTGAGTATCCTATTCTTGAGGGGAGATTGAGTTGAGTTGAGTGAGTTTGATAAGAGGTAAGTATGTTTCTTTTCCATCAGTTCAATCTTGTGTTTATGCTTTAGAATTCTCCTTACATGCTCGTACATTCAATGTACTGGCGCCATTTGGCCTGCATCTTTCTGATGCAGATACAGGTATTCAGGGTCAACAACAAAAGCTTCGTTGAGACCACTTGCAGTTCGAGTTAGCAATGGTGAGCCTCCTAGCTTCTAGAGGGTTCCATTTACTTTCAGTTTAGTCAGTATGTCGGGGGTCTTGTCTCAACTTCCATCTTTGTCATATAGAGGCTTCATAGATAGACAGTTGTGTTTGAAAAGTCTGTTGCATTTATCTTGTTAAATGTTTTAAAAACTTGAGTTGCCTATTTTTGGCTAGTTGAATGTTCTATTATATTCAGAGTTGATCATTCGAGTTAAAGCTTTGTATTTGAGTTCAATGAATTTTATTCAGTTTTAAGCTTTGTATTCTTGAGTTAGTCTTCTGCTTGTATTCAGCCAGGATGAGGGTTCGCTTAGGACCAGCAATGGTTCTCGAGTGTCGGTCACGTCTAAGGTGTAGGCTCGGGGGTCATGACACCAAGCATTGCGATGATCCTACATGCTGTTGACCCAATATTTTGAGCAAAAAACGAGTTCCAAAGTAGGAACTTCAGCCCTCTGGTTGTACATGAAACATAAGACATAAAGAAGCAACATATTAGAAACATGAGAAGAGAAAAAGAAAAACAAAAGATAATGGTAAATAAGGTAACTAGTTTAAATTGGACAAGGTAACTGAGTTAAATTAGACTAGGTAATATATGAGGACATTCATGCTACCCTCTTAAGGTTTGAAGTAACAAAATATCACGTAAACATCAAATTATGGGAAAATGAAGCACAACTCACAAGAATAGACTAAATTTACATGGCAAATAACAAGGACAACAAGCTGTAATTCAAAGTCAAGTTTACCCAGTTAACTTAAAACTAGTGCTAACTCCCTTAATGGGTCGAGACAACTACATCATATACTCAAACTTTAAGACTCTTGCACCTATTTTAAGATAATATTAAGGTAGTAATAAGTAAGAAAGGAATCTGATATAAAAATAAAAGTAACAGGTACAAAACAGATCCAATAAATATTGAACAAGATAATTTTAAGACAAAGGAAAACATACAACTAATAGTCTTGCTAGAAAGAGATTTAATATTAATGACATATTCTGGTCAGACTTCTATGAAATAACAAACACCTATTAAGTGATTAGGGACCAACCATTTGTGAAAGGGAGATCCTTTAAGTTGATTAGTTTAGTTTTAAAAAATATATATATTTTGAAGATACTCGTGTTGGTTTTATTCTAACGAGAAAAACAATTGAAGATTCATAACTAGCACATACTTAATATCAGATGGATTGTGAGTCTGGCATATGAAACTCAAAATAAACCACGAGGCAGCAAGGACAAGTGTAATGACTCGCAAAATAATAGGTTGAACTAGAGCCTCGTCGGGTGGGTTAGTGTGACCTTAAGTTGATGTCTAGGCTGTTTAAGAACTTAATTGAGCAAGGAGGAAGCCTTGGGTGCAAGCAAGGGCCTAGGCTAGCAAGATTGAGTGGATTAAACCTTGTTCATTGAGGGACCTTTTGGCGATGGGGATGCTTGATCGCCCAAAGGGTTGGGCGAGTCGCCCTTGTGCACTTGTGATTGCCCCAAGGGGCTGTCCCATTGGCCTAGGTTCTGGAGCAAAGGGCGAGCTAAGTAGTGATATACCATGAGTTTACAATATTGTTAATACATTTGACTTGAGAGTTGTGTGTGTCTAGGGCCATTTTGTTTTAGTTCTTATGTGTTTTTCTCATGTTTTCAGGAAATAAGTTCAGACGCGGAGATTTGAAGACATAGCTGAAAGACGTGCAGAAAAGGGCATTAAGTTTGGCATTTATCAATGCATCCTCTTTCAACCGAGCATTTTTCTCCATTTCTGCATATTGATCGACTTCGTACGGGACATTAACCACAACTAGCGTTGTGAAGGTAGGAGGTCCATCGTTATATACGTGTGGCACATGTGGCTTATAAAGAGCGGCGACATGTTTCCCAAGTATCTGCTATATTATAGGTATGGTAGGGTCGCGATTAGAGAGGTCATTAACGGTCCTGACTGCGATTGGAGAAGCTAGTGGAACTCGACCATGAGAAGGAGCGTGTTGAGTTTGTCCTGGCTGATTTGGTAAGTCGGCGGAAGGAAATTCAGCCTTTGGGAAGTAGATAGGCGTCCTAAAAGTTGGGAGAGTGGTAACCGACAGTTTGGCCAAGTCTCGCACTTGATGTAATTCTTCCCTCAAGATCTCAAGTTCTTGCTCCATGTAAGCCATTTTCTCTTCATTTTGAATATATGTTACGTTTCGAGAACCTTCGAGGTTCTCAATAGGTATATTATGTTTGCGATAGCATTGAACTTGTCTCTATCGGTCATCTTTCATTTTGATAGAATGTTGCATCGTGAGTCAACTAGTTTGCAAGTCGACACAAATAGACGTACTTTTTGGAATAAATCATGAACAAAAACAAAAGAAAAGAAAGAAAAAGAGAAACCATGTTAGTTTGGGAGATATTGAAAGATGTAATAAATATGCAAGTGCAACACACATATAGGCTAACTTAGCGACATTCAAAATGAGTCCTAATGTAGAACCTATTTTTGGCCGAGGCAGGCCTATGTTACAATTAGTTTGATAATAAACGATCCATTTGAACACATTTTTGTATTTGGAGCAAACATATCTTCATTGATCAAAGGTAGTCTTGGGTATTACAATGAGGTAGGCAATTAGAGGCCTAAGAAATGAAAGTACAGGGGTGGCCACAAGGCATACAAGAGGGATAGCCGACACGACACTTTGGGGAGCTACGAAAGGGTATAAAGAAGAAAGGCAATCTAAAGGCCAGTTGGAGCATCCTCATTGTCCACATCATAATAAGGCCCTGTGTGGAACTCTGGAGACTCTTCATGATCGCGCTCGGGTGATTTATCTATCACCGCTCCATCTCTCGGGTCATAGATGTTAGAACCCATTTCAGAAACCTCCATATGGTCTTCCCCCACCTCTTCTTATGGGTCCTGTTTTGGATCCTCCTCTAGGTCCTCATCGGGATCCTCTACTGAGTTTTCTTCAGGTCCTCTCTAGGTCTTCTTCAGGGTCTTCCTCATCTTTCTCAACCACCTAAATTAAATAAATGACGAATCCATGAACTATTTGATTGTACATGGGTGCAGTGATGTCACGACCCATAGGTACCCTCTAGATTTAACATGGCATACAAGACCTAAGAGGCCTCATACAAGACACTTAGCTTTCATAGTCAAGATAATAGAAATTTATGAAAATTTAAAACATTTCAAGACAATCAAAGTTTTGTATTTCAAAAGCGGAAGTCTGATACACTTCTCTCAAAAAACATCTAAAACAATAGATCTTGGGACACAGCCCATGTAACAATGTTCAAGAACTAAAATAAGAGAACATAAGAAAATAGTGGCAAAATTATCTAATGCTATGAGGACTCACCAATCTTCAAGTCTTGCCTCTACTAAAGATCTTAGCCACGGGGATGAGAATCGATATTGTCGGACCCTACATTTGGATAAGAAATGTAGACAAGATTATATGTTAGTACAGAGATGTACTAAATATGATAACTTGCATAAACTTAACATAAACATAAGCATTAGACAACATAAGGTATAAAGCATAATTAATGCACATAATAGATCATCATATCACGGGAGGAGTACTTCTTGAAGTAACCTCAATTCATACTTAGTCAAGACTTGGGAAACCGCCTCCAGTCTTATTCATCATGGAAAGCGACTCAAGCAACAATCCAAGATAATCATTCATCATTACATTTTACACCTTATAGCTTAATTTGAAAGACATGGGGAGTCGCCACTTGCCTAACTATAAGGATCATGGGTAGTCACCTCTTATCCTTCTTACTTTGGGACCATGGGTAGTCGCCTCTAGCCCAATTCATACTTAGGATCATGGGTAGTCGCCCCTTGTCTAACTTAGATAATAGGAAAGTGGGTAGTCGCCTCTTGTTAAACTTCATGGAATAAGGGTAGTCTCCATTTAGTCAATCTAAGAAATATGGGTACTTGCCTCATATTCTATTCTAAGGAATATGGGTACTCGCCTCATATTCTATCTTAATTTGGAGGTCAAGGATAATCCTCTAGCCTCATCAATTTCATAGTCTTTTAACTTAGATTCATTTTAGGTGAGCAAGCCTTTCAACCAAGAATCATTCAATGTGATAAAGCCTTTCACCTTCATACATACATAAAGGAAATCATGTGGGAATAATCCCTTTCATAACAATCACATCAACAATCAACAATTAATGCATAAGCTTTACTCTCAAAGCCATTTTTACCATAATTAATCACATATGATTCAATCAAAAAGCAATCCATAATGTACCTTATCAATCCTATAAGAATACATCTAAACCCATAATTTATCCTTTCATAGCATAAAATCCATTTACATCAATTTCTACTTAGAAACATGGGTTAGGCATAGGCATATGGAAATGCATCATAATAGCATAGAATCCACTCGATTCATGCATATACAATCATGATTCACTCAATTGAATCAACATATACAAAGACCCACAACTTAAAAGAAAACCCTAATTCAAATTGGGGAATTCTACTTTTCAATAGGGAGAACTTGGGGGCTCCATGGATGCAAGGATTCCATGGATGAAAAGTCATAATACCTTGCTATCAAAGGCCACTAAATGATTGAGGAATGGAGACTTTAACCTTTAACCCTAGCTTCAATCTTCTTCTTCTTCAAGTTCTAGAGAGAGAAATATTGTGGAGAGAAAGAACATTAGTATTCTTTTAGAATTTCAATAGAATGACTTGAATGAACTAATTTAGGGGTTAAAACCAATTATATATGGGTATTAGACATAGGACAAATGACATAGTATAGAGATAAAATAATTAGGAAAAGACCAAACTACCCCTAACACTAACTGTCGAAACCCACCCACAATTTCAGGACTGACAAACTGTGTACTAACCAATGGTCCATCCTGCACACTCGTCAGTAACTTCAGAGATTTTGGGTCTGACCTACGGCTTCCTAGCCACGAGCCGTTGACCCATCAACGATTTGTGGGTCTAGTCATGGTCCCTGCCTTTAACAACTTCTTGGTGGCCTATCCACAAACCCACCTACGGTCTGTGGTCCAATCCACGGGACGCAATTGGATTTTGTGGGATGGAACCTTGAAGTTCTAACATGCTCGTGTGCCGTCTCTCGAATCGTAGGTGTTACAAGTGAGTTCCATGCGAGGAAGCACTGATTCTCTAACGCAATCAATCCATTAGTTATCTACAAACCCCTGGTCCTTCGTACACTTGGTTGAGCCATATGACTCACAGTAGTCCGCCAAGTGTAATAATATGGTGTACACCAGCTTTCCTCTCCCATGTTTAAATCAACCACACATTCACATACGGAATGCAAATTTCATATCCGCGCTAGTAAGACTAAAGTGAAAGCATCCTCATATAATCTCATGATCGACCATAGAGGAATGTCTTGGACAACTCCAAATTGCCGCATAACTCGAAAAGGTGCATATGGTTGAATGCCCCTTAGCCCAATCAACTCGATAAATAACAAATGTTGAGTCCTTGAAAATGCCAATCCTCTTATCCAAGAAAACTTCAATTGGATGGCAGCTCCCATAAAGTTTTTCAAAAATATGTGCCACTCTTCCCTTCTTGTTGGCGTGACCACCCAATATCAGAGGTGATCTTCATGGATTTTAATCATATTACGAGCATCAATGCAGTAATCCATTTGTGGATCACGATAATAGAAGTGTTGCATCGCCCAGATCTGTAACAACATATTGCATCCTTTGAACTGGAAAAGGAACTTCAACAAGTTACCAATAAGCAAGGCCTTTCCCCTAGAGGCATACACCTGGAAAGACTTCCCCTAAAGAAGGCTCTTCCTACTATTAATGCCACTTCAGGCAGACCAAATACAAGGCTTTTTACCTCCAGATCATCTCAATGATAAGTACAATCATTTGGAATGCTAGAGGAATCAATACCCAAGGTGTTATTGAAAGACTCAAAAACCTCAAAAATATCCATTACTTGTCCATGATTGTTATCTTGGAGACTTTTTCAGACAGCATTCAAATAAACATGTTTAAAAGTATGCTTGCCATGGATTATGCTACTAGCAACACTAATGGGAAGATTGGGCTATTCTGGACAAATGACATTTCCTGTAAGGTCTTAGAGGCAGATGAGCAACAAGTTACTTGTGAACTCAGCCATGTGGAAGCTCTGGATACCTATATTAACACTTTTGTCTATGCCAAGTGTAAAGACTATCTCAGAACACCTTTCTGGGAAAGGATGTTACACTTTGTTGATACTAACAACAACATCCCTTGGTGCATAGTTGGAGATTTCAATGTAATTACAGATTTAGATGAAAACCTTGGCGGAATCCCTTACAATATGAGAAAAAGCTTGGAATTCATTGGAGTGATTGAAGCTTGTGGACTCATGGACTTGGGGTTCAATGGACCTAAATTCACTTGGTCTAACCAAAGGGGCATCAATTTTAGAATTTGGAAAAGGTTGGATAGGGTCATGGTTAATGATAAGTGGTTGCAACACATGCCTCACACTAGCATCACCCATCTTCCCTCTGTAGGCTCAGATCATTGTCCTCTTCTTATGGAGATGAATGTCATACCTGAAAACCATATCAAATACTTCAAATTCCTCAATTTTTGGGCAGATCAACCCTCATTTTTAACTACTGTAATAGACTGCTGGAACAAGCAAATAGAAGGGAACCCATGTGGATTTTCCATCAGAAGATGAAAAGGGTGGCCTCTACTCTTAGCACTTGGTCTAAAATGCAGTTTGGTGATATATATGCTACAGTCAGAGACTATGAGGAGAGAGTTAAAGTTGCAGAAGAGAAGCTTATTCATGACAACATAGAGGAAAACAGAACTGCACTCCATGGGATTAATGCAGAGTATATCAGATTCATGAAGTTTGAAGATTCAATTCTCAGACAAAAATCACAACTTCAATGGTTCAAAGAAGGAGATGGTAACACTAAATATTTTCATGCCTTGATAAGAGGAAGAAGAAGAAAGCTATTTATTCACAAAATCCTCAATGACAAGGATGAATGGATACAGGGTGATGAGCACATTGCTGAAGCTGTCTGTGAGCACTTTCAGAACATTTTCACAGGAGAAGATAAGCTCATTGATGAAGTTCCTATGAATTGCATTCCAAGGATGGTTACTCCAGAACATAGTGATAGGTTAAAGGCCATACCAACTATTGATGAGCTGAAAGAAGTAGTCTTCTCCATGAATCCAAACTCTGCTGCAGGACCTGATGGGATGAATGGTTGTTTCTTTCAGAAATGCTGGAGCATTATTAAAAATGATCTTTTGGCAGTCATTCAGGTTTTCTTTAGTGGCCAAATGTTACCAAAATATTTTTCTCATGCTTGCCTTATTCTGCTCCCTAAAGTGAAAAACCCCAATAAACTTTCTGAGTTTAGGCCCATAAGTTTGAGCAATTTCACTAACAAGATTGCTTCTAAACTATTATGTCTCAGACTTGGCCCTATTCTATCTAGTTTGATTTCACCCAATCAATCAGGTTTCGTCAAAGGAAGAAGCATTTCTGAAAACATCATGTTGGCTCAGGAGATTATTCACCAGATAAAAAAACCTACCATTGGTAGTAATGTGGTTATCAAGCTAGACATGGCCAAAGCGTATGATAGAGTATCTTGGTCCAATATTTGCCTAATACTTAGGAAGATGGGGTTTGAAGAAACTTTTATTGATATGATGTGGAGGATTATGGCTAACAATTGGTATTCCATCATAATAAATGGCAAGAGGTATGGTTTTTTCCACTCTACAAGAGGCCTTAAGCAAAGAGACCCCTTATCCCCAGCCCTATTTATTTTAGGTGCTGAGGTTCTCTCCAGATCCCTGAACAGACTTCATCATAACCCCTTTTATCATGGCTTTCATATGGAAAGCAGGGGCCCTCAGATCAACCATTTGAGTTTTGCGGATGATATCATTATTTTCACTTCTGGAAGGAAGAGATCTCTCAAGCTTATAATGATTACTTTGGCTAACTATGAGAGAATTTCTGGCCAACTTATCAATAAAGCCAAAAGTCATTTTTTACTTCCTTCTAATGTTTTCAACCGTACTTGTGACAGAATTAAAAGATGTACGGGTTTCCATCAAAAAGAAGCCCCTATCACTTACCTTGGCTGCCCCTTATTTATTGGTCGACCAAGAATTATCTACTTCTCAGAAATCATGAACAAGGTAGTGAACAGAATCGCAGGGTGGCAGTCTAAGATGTTGAGCTTTGGAGGCAAAGCAACATTAATCAAACATGTTCTACATCACTTCCAATTCATCTTTGTCAGCTATTCCCCACTTCAACTACCATTAAGGAAATCCAAGGTATTATGGCAAATTTCTTCTGGGGGTGGAGAAATGACCAAAAAAAATATCATTGGTCTTCTTGGAAAAATTTAAGCTTTCCTCATGATGAAAGGGGCATTGGATTCAGACTTATTAGCGATGTGTGTCAATCCTTCCAATACAAGCAATGGTGGGTCTTCAGGTCTAAGCAAACACTATGGGGTGACTTCTTAAGGGCAAAATATTGTCAAAGATCCAACCCCGTAAGCAAAAAATGGCACATTGGTGACTCCCAATCATGGAGACACATGATGAGAAACAAGCACACGGTGGAAACTCACATTCACTGGAAAGTCAAATCAGGTTCTTGTTCGTTTTGGTCGGATAATTGGCTTGGTATTGGTCCTCTTGCTCACTACTCTAGTAACATCAACAGGTTCAACACAGACACTATTTCAGACTACATGGAAGGGGGGCAATGGAACTTGGAGAAAATCATTCAACAAGCTCCACAAGCTCATGTGCACAGCATTCTGGCAACTCAGTTCCAGCTGCAACCAGGCATCCCTGATCAACCTGCTTGGAGCCTCAATACCAGTGGTGAATTCACGTGCACTTCTGCATGGAATGTCATTAGGGAGCAAAGATCTAAAACCAAATTCAACACTTATAATTGGCATAAAAGCATCCCTTTCAAATGTGCTTTTCTTTTATGGAGAGTTGTTCAGGGCAAGCTTCCCACAAACGAAAGTCTGGCCAGATTTGGGATGGAACATAGTGAGTGCTACTGCTGCCATACACCAGGTCTGGATACCATCGAACACACCTTCAATTCTAGAATTTTTGCCAACAAGGTTTGGAAATTCTTTGCAATTTCCTTGGGTATCCAAACTGACCACCTGCCTCTCAGATATTTAATTATGAGATGGTGGAACTCTAATTACAACAATGAAGCACATAAACTTATTATACAATCCACTCCAATCTTTATTTGTTGGAACCTGTGGCAAAATAGGTGTGCTAAGAAGTATGGAGGTAAGCAATCCAACATTGCTAGGGTCAAATTTTTTGTGTTTAAGGACACTATTAAACTGTTGCATGTAGTGTTTCCTTATATTTCTTGGCTATCTAGCTGGAAGAATCTTTGTATCCTCATTGAGAAATGCTATCACGACACCAAAGTTACTCTAGTGCAGTGGATTAAACCTCCTGACGCGTGGGTTAAACTCAACACGGATGGAAGTGCTTTAAGCAATCCGGGGAAAATAAGGGCAGGGGGTATTCTCAGAGATTCAAATGGGAAGTTACTTTTTGCATACTCAGCTCCTTTGGGGGAAGGCACCAACAACCAAGAGGAAGTGGAGGCTGCTACCTTTGGTATATCATGGTGTGTTCATCTAAACTACAACAAAGTCATTTTGGAGGTTGATTCTTAGCTGCTGGTGGACTGGTTACTGGCCAAATCAGCCCCCTCATGGAACATTACTTCCCAAATGCAGAAACTACAAATGCTCACCACACAGATCTCACACTTTAAATGTATTCACACCCTTAGAGAAGCCAACTATGTGGCAGATGCACTCTCCAAACATAGCCACCAAGTCACCACTCCTCAAGTTTATTTCAACAATCAGCAACTCCCTAAGGAAGCAGTAGCACATCTTCAACTCGACATGACTAGTACGGCAAGCTTCAGAAGAAAGAAAATGAAGAGAATCAAGAAACCCCCTTGAATTTTTTCTCTTCCTGATGGACCTCGAAAAGAGCATGAACTCTAACAGGCCATCTTTTTTTGGTGATCTCTCAGTCATCTTCACTTAGGCTATTTCTTTTTAAGTCATAGCTTCTATCAAGAGCTCTTGTTTTATAGTAAGGGGAGAGTCTCCCTCATTTATGTTTTTCCTAGAATCTTTGTATTGAGAGGAGTCCTCTCGTATAGGTGCTTAGATGATAGGTTTCCATTTTAGTACGGGGAAGAGTTGGAGAACCTTAGTAGGCTACCAACTCTTGAACCTCCATAGGTTGGAGGTAAGGTTTAAGCCCCCCTCCTTGTATTTTGCTTTGTTTGATCTATGATAAGGCCTGGGGGTGTTGCTCAGCCCCTGACCCCCACAAGGGTCGTTAAAATAAAAAAATAAAAAATAAAAAAAGGAAGTGAAAGAAAGTTTTGGAGGAGTTTGAGACACCCTTCGCATGAACAAGTATGTGTGTATGGGTACGGTCAGAGACTCAATAGAAAGCACAAATGACAGTGTAGGAAAAGTAGTAACAAGTTGTATTTTAAAACAAATAAGGAACAAGTTTGGATTTTACCTGCGACCTTTCAATCAAAGCAATATATCGTTTCGGTAAAGTAAATATTAAGCTGCAATGAAAAAGTAATCTCAAATCTTATTCCTAAATTAAGTTTTATACGGTTAAAATCTAAGTAAGGTCCCCAACAGAGTCGCCAAGATGTCGCACCCTATTTCGAACTAACTGAAACATTCCACAACATAACATGGTTGTCACTCTGATTTTTTGAAAATTATTTTGTTTTCGAGTCGCAGCCTAATTTATAGGAAAATATTAGGAAAATCATTTTTTTATATGTAAATGTATACTCTGTTTAATTTGCGAAAAACAGGTGAGATTTTAAGGATTTTGGTTACTCGAGGGGAAGGTATTAAGCATCCCTCAGTGCCTATTGAAGATAGTCCTTAAACTCAATTTAGGAAAAATAATTAGAAAAATTTATTCAATTATTTGCTTAAAAAATTTTGATAAGTAAATTTCGTAGTTTAAGAAAAAGAGTAAAATATAAGGTATGACATATATATGTCTATAAAATAGTAGTATATTTATCCTACACTAAAATAAATAAGTAAATAAATAAATTCACTTAAAATATATGACAATTTTATATGTTGAAAAATAAATGTGTCTTAGATAAATTTATCCAAAATATACAAATGTTGAGTTTAAAGGATATGAAAATTTGTCGTTTTATTTATATATAGAATTAAGACGTAAAGAAAAATAAAATAAGATAATAGTCTAAATGAGTATATAATAGTATGTGTGATATATGATTTGAATGAAAATATGTAAAATAGAATTTTAAAAAAATAAAAAAATAAAATAAATAATAGTGATAATAAATGTTAAAATATTATATAAAGTTTGTGATCTTAGCTAGTATAGTATATATGTATGTTGTTTAAAAAATATGAAACTTATTATTTTATTTACATGTAGGGAAAATGATGATAGGTACATATGTAATAAAAATAACATATATATTAAACTGTAGGATTTATAAATAAATAAATAAGGTAAATAATATACGTAAAAAGAATAGTAGATATGAGAAAAATAATATGGCATATATAACATAAAAATAGGTCATGTATAGAGAAAACTGTGAAAAAAATATATAATTTATACTTTATATGCATGACATATATATGTATGTACCTTGTATTTTTTGAACATCTTGTCATATCCAAAATCTTGAAGTAGCATGTTAAGAAATTAAAATATTTTAGCAATATTAATTTGAAAAGTGATAATAGAAAATATATTTTTTACATAAAGGGGGTGATGTAATATAAAATAGGTCTAGCTATTTGGACCTATTCTATAGTTACATTAATTTTGTTAAAAACATATAGGCATACTTCCCTACTTATTATCTTAAAAAATAATTCTAAAAGGTAATTACTTTAGCCTTAATTCCTAAAGGTGATTATTTTAGCCTTATATATTTCTAAGGATAATTATTTTAGCCTTTAAACTAATCTCAAATTCATTTGGGAGTCCCAATTGATGAGTTTTCCTTCTTCTTTTACTCAAAGGCCTAAATGAATATTATTTTAGCCTTTTTTGAAACTTCCTTTGGAAATTCTAAAGTATAAGTTTTCCTTTCTTAAGTTCTAAACTATAAGTTTTATTTTCCTTAACTTAAGAAGCCTAAATGAAAGGCCTAAATGAATGCTAATTTCCTTCTTCCTAACTTAAAAGACCTAAAAGAATATGGATAAGTAAACTTAAGAAGTTAACCTATTTTCAAGAAAAAAAATTGTATTATTTTCTCTAAAAGTATTTCCAATGATTTGTAGCAAACCACTAAATTCTCGAAAAATAATATTGTGTCGCACAAGTAAACTTAAATAAAAAAGAAGCATGAGATCAATATATCACAACTTAGAGTTGTGTAAATATGTATAAGAGTTAGTCAACATATCAAAACAATATAATCAAAGTCGTAAAAGGGAGGGCTAAGAAATATTGGACTCCTACTTATGAAACTTCAAGTACTGCAATGATCCTAAGGGGTCATTCGGTAGAGTGTATTAGCAAAACTAATGCATGCTTTAATTATATGTATTAGTAATTCCTTGTTTGGTGCAAGTTTTCATTGTATGTATAATTAATGCTTGCTTTAGTGATACACTCTATTGTGTATTGAGGAGTGTATTACTAATACCTAGAAATCCATGGTATTAGTAATGCAAAGGATTTAATGCATGCATTAATATGGTTAAAGACTCAATTACCCCTCAAAAGTACTTTTACATCTTTTCCACCATAATTGTGAAGGATACTTTTGTAAATAAATATTTTTATACAATGAATACTATTTTTAATACAGCAAACCAAACAATGCATAAGAAATAATCTATGCATAACTAATACAAGTATAACTAATACATGCATTACTAATGTTTGCATTACTAATACACTCTATTGGTATTATTTTTATACACTCTACCAAACGACCCCTAAGTGTTATTGGCCCAATATTTTGAGCCAAAAACGAGTTCCAAAGTAGAAACTTCAGCCCTCCGTTGTACATGAAATTTAAGGCACCAAATGAAGCAACAAATTAGAAACATGAGAAGAGAAAAAAAAAAGGTAATGGTAACTAACGTAACTAGTTTAAATTGGACTAGGTAACTAAGTTAAATTAGACTAAGTAATATAAGAGGACGTTCATGCTACCCTCTTGAGGTTTGAAGTAACAAAATATCACATAAACATCAAATAATGGAAAAATGAAGCACAACTCACAACAATAGACTAAATTTACATGGAAAATAAGAAGGACACCAAGCTGTAATTCAAAGTCAAGTTTACTTAGTTAACTTAAAACCAGTGCTAACTCCTTTTATGGCTTGATAAAACTACATCATATACTCAAACTTTAAGACTCTTGCACCTATTTTAATACAATACTAAGGAAATAATAAGTAAGCAAAGAATCTGATGTGAAAACAAAAGTAGTAAGTACAAAACAAATTCAATAAATATTCAATTAGCTAATTTTAAGACAAGGGACAACATGCAACTAATAGTCTTGTTAAAAAGAGAATTAATATTAATGACATATTCTGGTCAGATTTCTATGAAACAACAAAGACCTATTAAGCGATTTGGGACAACCCATTTGTGAAAGGGAGATCCTTTAAGTTGATTAGTTTAGTTAAAAAAAGATTTTGAAGATGCTCGTGGTGGTTTTATTCTAACGAGAAAAACAATTGAAGACTCATAACTAGCACATACTTAATATCACATGGATTTTGAGTTTGACATATGAAACTTAAAATAAACCATGAGGCAGCAAGGACAAAATTGTAGAATTATTCTAAAATGAGAATAAACTTGAAATTGATAAGCCTTTAGTAACAATATTTAAACAGTTCTTTAACAAAATTAAGAAAAAGAACTTGAAGGAGAATGCTTTAATCCTATTTTTCATAGTAAGAGATGTCATTTTAGAGAGAAAAGGTTATAAGAAGAAGAAGGATCCTACAGTGATGTCAATGAAGCCATAAACATAGCATCAACATTTCGCAAGAATAGAGTATGTTATGAGGACACTACCATCCACAAAAGATCAACATAAGAGGTGAAATTGATCTCATAGTATAAATGAACCAGCAGCCATACTTAAAAAAGGGAATTTTTAGACAAAAGCTTGGTTACACTTAAAGATGTAAAAAAAAAATAGAATTGATACTCCTCAAAATTTAAGCGAAATCTAACTCTCGAAAAAACAAGATAATGTAGGAAATTTCTAAGATGTAGCACATCGGCCTAATCTTGAATGATACTTAGGAACAGAGAGCAACACAAATCAGGCTAAACGTCTTACGAAATCGTGTTGTAGAACTCGAAAGCAGCAATATGAACATGTATTATGCTTTCTCAGATGATTCTAACTCGAGTTTCCATTAACGATATGAGCAGTTGTAGATTTCCACAATTTACAAATAGCAACCTTGTAGCTTTCACAAAAATAAACTCTAGAAAGAGATCAAAACGAGCAGCCCCTATTGGTTACAACTTTCAACATATTCAAACTGAAAAATATATGTATGTATAAATAGATAGATACAATTTGGTAAGACCTTCTTCAAAGCATAGAAAAATCCTAAGACAATCTGCCATAAGCTTCGGTTTGAAACTTAGGCTAACACAAATGTTAGATTTTGAACAAAGAAAAATATAGGATTAGAATAAGATGTCAAGAAGTCTAGGTTATGCTAGAAAACAGGGGCTCATATCATTCTGAAGCACTATTCAAAATAAGATTGTAACATGCTCGAAGAGAAAACCATTAAAGCTAGATTCTTCAAGTAATAACGTAAAATTTTGTGAAGTCACAACTAAGCACGGGAAGTGAGCCTTTAAAAACTCAAAAATCACAATTCTTAAATGAAGTTCGGCAACATCCTTACTACATAATCACAACAACTAAAGACATACCATATATAGGAAGCAAGAAGGACGCTATAAAAATATTATTTACAAAAGAGAAAAAAAAAACCGAAACTAGTTTTTATTGGTAAAAAAAAGTATTAACTAAAACCATCAAGATTTGAAAAAAAATTACCTTGTGTTGAGCAACAAACTAGAGCTTTGACGTCAAGATTCCAACTATGGACTTCCTCGAACTCGAGTTCGAAACTAAAAAATGGAAGGATAATGAGATGAGCTAATTTTGAACTCGAAAATCTTTTTGTTAAGTTGTTCCTTGGTAAATCTCTCTGATATCTGGATGGATTTTGATCAGAATCAAATGGCTCCTTTTATAGCCAAATTGTGGCTACCATTGGCCTCAAGAATTCAAAATTTGAATTCTTAGAAAGCCAAATCTGAGACAAACGAAAGGAATAATGATGAAGGGGAAGAAATTTTCTTAAGAATCGACTTTTTCATGTCGATTTGAAGGGGGTTGAGTGATTGACAGAGTCATAAAGCAAGAGACCGCCGGAACTTAACATTTTCTGGAGTCCCTAGTCGTTCTCGGTAGAGGCGATGGGAGATGAGCGTCTAGGAAAGAAGGAGGGAGCAGTCCTATTTTCTGGAAGAAGTGAAGAAGACGTTGGGATCTTGGAAAGTGAAGAATGGCAGCGTTGGAACGGGTTTCTGGGAAAAGGATTGAAAAGTCTGCGGTCTAATTTGGACCATCTAATCGTTTGATCGGACGATTGACAAAAATAAAGATTTTAAAATAATCCATGTGCTTTCCTTTGATCTAACTAAGTTTGTTATATCGAAATAGAGGGTTGAGATTAAAGCTTAAGAAGCACAATCCATGTGCTCGCCTACGTGGCATGAGGCGATTGGTTGAATATGAGAGACTTGTATTGCCAAGTTTGCTTAAATTAACCCATTTAAAAATGTAACCCTCTTCTTTATTAAACAACTGTTGTAAATCATTTTGGTGGTTAAATGGATGATCATAACTCCTTGGTTAATTCTCTCCTTTATGAGTAGTAATGTTGTTGATAATGTGGTCAAATGGATAACCATAACTCCTAGGTTAATTTCATCCATTATTGGTAGTAATGTTGTTGATAATATGGTCAAATGGTGACCATAACTCCTAGGTTTATTTCCTCCTTAATGGGTAGTAATTCTCAAGGTTTAATGTTATGTTTATGACATCCGTTGGTATTCCTCAATGTAATACTATAAATAGTGGTGTTAAGAATAATGTTGAATACACTTGAAGATTTGGTAGACACTTGAAAGAAAGAAAGTTATCTTATATTGTTCCTTTTATCCTATATTCTTCTTGTCTTCATCTTTATATTGTTCTTTTGTTCTTAAATTTTACAACATGTTATCAGCATGAAGTCTCAAGGCTGAACAACATTTCTTGTGAGATTAATAAAATTCCTCAGTCTTCAATTGGTTCAAGATGAGTAATGGAGATATATGTCTTCTTGATAGTGCTACAACTCACACTATTTTAAGAGAAAAGAAATATTTCTCTAATTTGATTATGAAAAAAGGCTTATATTAATACAATAACTGCTAGTGCAAAATTAATTGAGGGCTCTGGAAGAGCGGCCTTATTAGTACCTGGGGAAATAATATTAACAATTAAAAATGCATTGTACTGTAGTAAATCTCAAAGAAATTTATTAAGTTTCAAGGTTATTCTCCAAAATGGCTATCATGTTAAGACTGACAATGAAGGAAATGTTGAATACCTTTATATTACTACTGTAAAAATGGGGTAAAACTATGTGCATGAAAAATTACCCGCATTTTCTTCTGGGTTGTACAATACAAGTATTAGTATGGTTGAATCAGATGTCAAGGTAAACAAAGGGTTTACTAATCTTAATGATTTTATCATTTGGCATGACCGATTGGGCCATCCCGGTTATAATACGATGCGCACAATTATTGAGAATTCACATGGGCATGGTTTGAAGAATCAGAAAATTCTTCAATCAAAGGAATTCTCTTGTGTTGCTTGTTCTCGAGGAAATTTGGTTATTAAACCATCAACATCTGAGGTTGGGATTGAATCCCCTGCATTTCTGAAACGTATACGAGGTGATATATGTGGACCAATTCACCCTCCATGTGGGCCATTTAAATATTATATGGTCTTGACAGATGCATCTACAAGATGGTCACATGTGTGCTTATTATCAACTCGCAATATGGCTTTTGCGAGGTTGTTGGCTCAAATAATAAGATTAAGAGAACAATTTGTAGATTATGTAATAAAGACAATTCATCTTGATAATGCTGGTGAGTTTACATCGCGGGCCTTTAATGATTACTGTTTGTCCACTGGGATAACAATTGAACATGCAGTTGCTCATGTTCATACTCAAAATGGTCTAGCAAAGTCTTTGATTAAGAGCTTCCAATTGATAGCTAGATCATTGCTAACGAGGATAAAATTGCCTGTTTTAATATGGGGGCATGCTATTTTGCATACAGCAGCATTGGTGCACATAAGGCCAACTAGTTATCATGAATTCTCTCCATTACAGTTGACTTTTGGTTATGAACCAAATATTTCCCATCTTAGAAGTTTTGGGTGCACGGTATACAGTCCAATTGCCCCACTCCTACGCAGAAAGATGGGTCCCCAAAGAAGGTTGGGATGTATGTTGGGTATGAATCTCCTTCTATTATAAAATATTTTGAACCTATGACAGGAGATTTATTTACAGCAAGATTCGCTGATTGTCATTTCGATTAATCAGTATACCAACATTAGGGAGAGAACATAAGCAGTTGAAAAAAGAGATAGATTGGAATTCATCCCTATCTCATTTAGATCCTCCAACAAATCAATGTGTGAGCAAGAGGTTAAAAAGATGATTTATTTGCAAAATATTGCAAACCAACTGCCAGATGCATTTACTAACATTCCAAGGGTTACTAAATCTTATATTCGAGCTGCAAATTCTCCAGTTCGAGTTGATGTCCCAGTAGGACAAATTGTTAAAGAAAATGAGTCTAAACCAAGTTTAAAACGTGGTAGGCCAATTGGTTCAAAGGATAAAACCCCTCGGAAAAAAAAAGGAACAAATGATTATGAAGATCATATCAGGGAGGAAATTCCTCAAAAAGAGCTCCGAGACATAACAAATGATAAGACCACAGAAAAGGTCCAAATAACTGAAAATAATGAGAATGAAAAAATCTCAATAAGTTATGTCTCGATGAGAAAAATGTGAAATCAAAATAATATTGTGGTGGACAACATTTTTGCTTATAATGTTCTTGTTGAAATAATGCAACAAGCTGAGGATTTTGAACCAAAATATGTCAATGAATGCAGACAGAAAAATGATTGGCCAAAATGGAAGGAAGAAATTCAAGCGGAATTAACCTCACTTGAAAAACGTGAAGTTTTTTGACCAATAGTCCGAACACCTGAAGATGTCAATCCAGTGGGGTACAAATGGGATTTTGTGCGAAAATGAAATGAAAAAGGTGAAGTCGTAAGATATAAAGCACGACTTGTGGCACAAGGTTTTTCGCAAAGGTCTGGCATTGATTATGTGGAGACATATTCTCTTGTGGTGGATGCAATACCTTCAGGTATTTAATAAATCTGGCAGTTCATGAAAAGCTTGAAATGCGTCTAATGGATGTTGTCACAGCTTATTTATATGGCTCATTGGACCACGATATTTTCATGAAAATTCTTGAAGCATTCAATGTGTCTGAAGCATATTAAAATTCGCAAAAAACTTGTTTGATAAGGCTTCTGAAATCCTTGTATGGATTGAAACAATCAGGGCGGATGTGGTACAATTGTCTTAGCAATTTTTTGCTAAAGGAAGGGTACAAAAATGACCCTATTTGTCCTTGTATTTTTATAAAAAGGTATGGATCTGATTTTGTTAGAATGTTGTGTTGATGATTTAAATATAATTGGCACTCCTAAAGAGCTTTGAAAAGTTGTTGAATGTTTAACAAAAGAATTTGAAATGAATGATCATTTTAAAGCGATTTTACATGGATAAATCACATCCATTGAGTACCCCGATGGTTGTGAGATCACTTGACATACATAAAGATCCATTTCGATCTCAAGAAAATGATGAAGAGCTTCTTCGTGATGAAACTCCATATCTTACTGTCATTGAGGCACTAATGTATCTTGCCAATAATACTCAACCATATATCTGTTTTGCAGTAAGTTTACTGGCAAGATTAAGCTCATCCCCAACAAAGAGAAATTGGAATGGAGTCAAATATATATTCAGATATCTTCAAGGAACCATTGATATTGAATTATTTTTTTCTAATAAATCAAAGTCCGAAATGATTGGTTATGCAGATGCTGGATATTTGTCTGATCCACATAAAGCTCAATCTCAGACACGCTATTTATTTCCATTAGGCATAGCTATATCTTGGCGTTCAATGAAGCAAACATTAGCTGCTACTTCTCCAAATCATGCAGAAATAATATCCCTCCATGAAGCAAGTCGGGAGTGTATTTGGTTGAGATCAATGACTTAACATATTAAAGAAATGTGTGGTTTTTCTATGAAAAAGGATATTCTAACTACATTGTACAAAGACAATGTTGCATGTATAGCTCAGCTGAAGGGAGGATACATTAAAGGAGATAGAACAAAACACATTTCACCAAAATTCTTTTTCACTCATGATCTTGAGAAGAAAGGTGAAATAAATGTTCAACATATTCGCTCAGTTGATAATTTAGCGGATTTTTCACTAAAGCATTATCAACCTCAACATTTGAAAAGTTGTTGTTCAAGATTGGAATGTGTCTTCTCCAAGAAATTAAATGATGTTTGCAACAGGGGGAGTAAACTACGCACTGCACTCTTTTTCCCTTGGCATAGGTTTTTCTCAATGGGTTTTCCTAGCAAGGTTTTTAATGAGGCAGCAAAAAAACGTATTACGATATGTGTACTCTTTTGTCCTCCACTAAGATTTTTTTTCCAACAGGATTTTTTCTTAGTAAGGTTTTAACGAGGCATATTATCAATGGTCATCCAAGGGAGAGTGTTGTAAATCATTTTGTTGGTTAAATGGATGACCATAACTGCTTGGTTAATTCCCTCCTTTATGAGTAGTAATGTTGTTGATAATGTGGTCAAATGGATGACCATAACTCCTAGGTTAATTTAATACTTTATTGGTGGTAATGTTGTTGATAATATTGTCCAATGGATGACCATAACTCCGAGGTTTATTTCCTCCTTAATGGGTAGTAATTCTCAAGGTTTAATGTAATGTTTATGACACCTTTTGGTATTCCTCAATGTAATCTTATAAATAGTGGTGTTGAGAATAATGTTGAATACACTTAAAGATTTAGTGAACACTTGAAAGAGAGAAAGTGATCTTATATTGTTCCTCTTATCCTATATTATTCTTGTCTTCATCTTTATATTGTTCTTTTCTTCTTAACTTTTACAAGAACCATAATTTATTTAATTTAAAATAATTATATCGCAAGATTAGCTTATTTGACAAAATTAATCATTCTTAAAAATTAAATTAGTACGACTTAGAAACTCATTAATTAATTAAGCTTCCTATTTTTTTGAAAAACTATACAAAAAATATTTATTGTAACGATAGAAATTATATTTAGTTAGAAAAATGAGTTAACCCTTAAGAACGATATTTATTTGACGTAAATTCGAAAAATGAGAAAGTAAGCAGTAATATTTATATAATATTTTTAATTTTTTATAAGAAATAATATTTATGAAATTAATTTATTGAATAAGATAAAAAACTATATTTAAAAAAAATGTTTTTCATATTCCTACAAAATTTTGTAACATATATATTTTACTATCATATTCTTGTAAAAGTTCATCATATATATACGTATATATTTATGGAAGCTTAATTAATTAAATATGGAGAGCCAAAACTGGGTGCTAACAACTTCCCTCTTTCTTTGTCCATGGACGAGAGTAGAGAAGACGTGGACGAAGAAATATTGACACAATCCAATTTTGGACGACCACCAAAATATGCTTTGAGCAACAACTTGACAAGAAATGTCAACGGGATTATGGCCAAACTCTGTCTTCTAAGATGCCTACATATCTCAGGTTTCATGAGAAATCAGTCTATGTGTAGTTCGAGAATGTAGGAACATGGCAAATTTTGATTAAAATTTGCCCATAGTATCGAATTACTGAAATCTCTTGAGTGATGAGGTATGAAGAGATTAGCACGAATAGAGGGATGGGATATAAGAAACTTGAATGAGAAATCCTCCATAGCAATTTCTACTGAAGAGCTATGGCAGAGAGATGAATTTTCAAAAAATTGTCCAGTGTCGAGTTATAATGAATTGAGACATGAAAGAGTTATAAGTAAAATTCAAAGCTGAACTTTTGAAAATCGAGTCGAGTTGAGTTTTGAAGGTGATTCCTTGATGTAGCTAGTGATGCTTGACATTCCACTAACCTGCCATAGTTTGCTACTTAGAGGGAGTTACTCGTTGTAATGTGTTGTCCTACAAAACATGTAAAAGGGTGAAAAGTATTTGTTGTGGTTGAAAAATTATAAATTGAAATAGTAATGTAAAGAGTAGAGTGTAGATGTTCAAACAATTTTTGATGTCTCTTTTTTGTGTTATGAATGTGATTTAGGTAAAGTAACTTGTAATGTATAGGCCTCCGACTTAAGGGATTGTTGTAATGTAAAGCCTTCGTCTGGCGAGGCAAAACTTGTAATGTAGAGGCCTCCGACTAGAGCGAATGTTGTAATGTAAAAGGCTGCATCTGGCTGTGTAAAGCTTGTAATGTGGACCTCCGACTGGCGGGGCTATTGTAATGTAAAAGTCGGCATCGAATGTGTAAAGCTTGTGATGTAGAGGCCTCTGACTGGCGGAGTTGTTGTAATGTAAAAGCCTGCATCTAGCAGTGTAATGATTTAATGAAGACCTCCAATTGGCAGGGCAAAACTGGTAATGTAACATTTAATTATTGATGTATGACAACATTGCTATGTGTGCATGCCCGAATAGGTGGAGCTTGAATGATATCGGTATTATGTAGTCTCCGATTGTCAGAGTTCGGTCAACGTTTGTTATGTACAACCTCCAGTTGGTGGAGTTTGATGATGTTCGCTATGTACAATCTTCAATTGGTGGAGTTTGGCTACTATTTGCTATGTGCAACCTCTGATCGGTGGAGTTTGAGCTACATTTGCTATGTACAACCCCAGACTTGTGGAGTTTGACGTTGCTTGACAGTGGTCTTCGATTGGTGGAGTTTTTGACGAGGTTAGATTACAAGCTCTAATTCGTAGAGTTATATTGACAAAAGGCTAACTATCCTATTTTCTACGAGCACCCATTTACTTTAGTATTTGATCTGGATCTTGAGCGCACCTGCAAAGATTTAAGTGAAATATCCTTAGACATAAGATGCAAGTTAAAGTACTTCCAAGAAATAAAGTAGGAAAAGAGAAGTTTGGCTCATGATTATGAGAAGTCGAATGGCGTCTCTGGTCATGCCCCGAGACTTGCTGTTATTTTTCTCGATTCATGTGTTCCTACACTCAAAGAAAAATTTTAGTTTGGGAGGGGGTGTTGATTTGTATCGACTCGCGGACTGAAGTCTCGTCACTAGAATCCTTCGACACCTTCTTAGCCTACACATAGTTTCTTACCCTAAACACTCGGTAGGTGGAAGAGTAAGAAAATCTCATTGAAAAGAAATAGCTTACTTTTTAGTAAATGAGTATATTACATATATGTTAGGTATATATATATATATAATAATTCTCCAGCATTTTTAGATTATGACATGTTCTAAAGTCTATCGAGCTTTCCATTTTGTTGACTATATCCAACATAGCCTTCTTGTACCTTTTACCGTTATGATGAAGCTTCCTTAGCTCTTTTGCAAACACAATGACGATCAAGATTCTTCATATTCTGAGGTTACTTTAACTATGAGGAAGTGTTTCCTAAGGGTGGAAAAAAAAGGAAATTATACAGTGCATTGATCGAGCCTGACTCAGGCTGCCTACTATCCCCAAAATAGTAATCAGATCGTAAAGTATTTCAAATACAAGTGGGAGAATTAAAAGTATGTAAAGCAATGACCAAGCTTGACTCAAGCTGCCTACATATCCAAGTGGAATCAGATCAGGACGTAGTTCAAATACTATAGGAAAGTTAAAAATATGAAATGAAATGACCGAGCCTGACTTAGACTGCCTACTGCCTACGTATCCAAGCAGAATCAGGTCAGGACGTAGTTCGATACAATAGGAAAGTGAAACACATTAAATAAAATAAAATGAATGGGTATGAACTAGGCTGCCTACGTATCAAGCGGAATAGGTCAGGACATAGTTCGAATACAATATAAAAGTGAAAATATGAAATGAAATGACTGAGCGTGACATAGTTCGATTCAATAGGAAAGTTAAACATATGAAATGAAATGAAATTACCGAGTCTGACTCATGCTGCCTACATATCCAAGTGAAATCAGGTAAGGATGTAGTTCGAATATTATAGAAAAGTGAAAAACACGCAATGTAATGACCGGTCCTGACTCATGCTGCCTACATATCCAAGAGGAATCAGGTTGGGACGTAGTTCAAATACAGTAGAAAAGCAAAAAAATATGAAGAGACCAAATCTGACAAGGATTGCCTACGTATCCCACCGAGGAAATTCAGGTCGAGTGTAGTTCTAAATACATGAAAATGATGTTTTTGGATTTTCTAAGAGAGACCGTATCCGATGTGGGTTGCCTACGTACCCCACCGTGGGAAGTGAGGTCTAGAAGTAGTTCTGTTACATTGAAAAATGCAAAAGTACAAGAAATAAGCACTAATCTTGAGGTCTTCAGATGTAGTATTTCTTGATGGCTTCTGAATTGATTGTCTTTGTGCTTACTCTGCCGTCCATTTCTGCTAAGATTACTGCTCTTCTAGAGAAACCTTTATGAACCATGTAGGGTCCTCGCCAATTTGGTGAAAATGTCCCTTTGGCTTCTCCTTGGTGAGGGAGGTTCTTCTTGAATACTAATTACCCCGGTGTGAACAGTTGAGGTTTGACTTTCTTGTTGCTTTGGTCATTCTGTTCTAATAGAGTTGACCATGACAAACTGCGTCCATCCTTTTTTCGTCGATGAGCATCAATTGTTCATAGCTGCTACATATCCATTATGCATCATCCAGACCAACCTCTTCGATAATCCTTAAAGATGGTATTTCGACCTCAGCAGGTATTACATCTTCCAAACCATAAACCAACATAAAAGGAGTTTCCCCAGTAGATGGTATGATTCTGGTGCGATAACAAAGTAAAGAATATGGTAGCTTCTCATGCCACTTCATGTGACTGTCTACTATTTTCCTTAAAATCTTCTTGATATTCTTATTTTCATCCTCAACATCTCCATTTATCTGTGGCAGGTAAACTGTAGAATTTCGATGAACAATCTTGAACCTTTCACAAGTTTCTCTCATAAGATCGTTGTTGAGATTGGCTGCATTATCTGGTATGATTGATTTTGAAATTCCAAACCGACAAACTATATTGTCGCGAACAAAGTCTGCTACCACCTTCTTAGTCACTGCCTTGTATGTCGAAGCTTCGACCCATTTTGTGAAATACTTGATAGCTACCAGGATGAAACGATCCCCATTTGATGCGGGAGGATCTATGGGTGCAATAACATCCATGCCAAAAGCAGCAAATGTCCAAGGGGAACCCATCACATTGAGCTCGTTCGGTGGAACCCGTATAAAATCTCCATGCACTTGACACTGATGACACTTTTGCACGTACCAAATGCTATATCTCTCCATGGTCATCTAATATTATCCAACTCTTAAAATCTTCTTTACCAAAATGAACCCATTCATATGAGGACCACATCTTTCTGTATGTATTTCTTCCAAAAGCCTGGTCGCTTCTGCGACGTCGATACATCTCAACAATTCTAAATCCGAAGTTCTCCTATATAGGATTTCTCCATTAAGGAAGAAATCATTGGCCATCCTCCTCAAAGTCTGTTTTTGCTTGCTTGTGGCATTTTCAGGATACTCTTGTGCTTTGGTGTCATACTCAGGATTTCTAGCGATTAAAGTGGTCACTACGACTCATGGGAGATATGCTTGGACAGTCAGAGGTTCCCTTAGTTAAACAATGATAACATGTTGCACTGAAGATGTCATGGCATTTGTTTAATCTATGTCAGGGAAATCAGGGCCCTCATATTCATCATCTAGAGTAACCATGTTAACTTCCCGATTCTCATGATGTGACAAGAGGATATTGTTTACATTGGGAGATGGTAGAATGCATATGATTACTGCTCTCTTGATCAGACACTCGATCTCGTTCTTTGAACAATCACAATCTTCTATGTTGTGTCCTTTGTTTCTTGAATGGTAAGCGCATCGCTTGTTTCATTCTAAGTTGTGAGGGATTGGATTAGGAAGTTTTCCTTCAACTAGTTGTAGAACTCCCGCTGTCCTCAACCTCTCAAACAATTAGGCATAGGGTTCGGCAATAGGTGTGTAAGCACAAGCATTTCTATCTTTGAGATTTGGACGTTGTGTCGGTGCATAAGCTGGTCTATTTTGGTGGATTGGTGCTTGGACAGGGACATATGGTCTTTGTGGATTTTGGTGTACTAGTGCTTGCGGTGGATTATAGTGGGGTTGGGTATTATATGCTAGTATGGGACGTATGAAGTATGTGCAACAATTGGGAATTGTTGGGGTATCTGTGGAATGGTCCTCCCTGTTGGTAAGTGACAACTGAAACATCCTCCCTTTTCTTCTTGATGCTGCCAATGACACCCGATTGTATGGCCCTACTTGCAACTTGCAATGCAACCATAGACTAAATTTTCCCAGAATGACACCTTCATTTATGAAGTGTCCCATCTTAACCAATTCTGTGAAATTATGCCCATCATTGACATCATCTTGTCAAAGTAGATACCTTCTTGAGCTCAGATAAAATACTTTGAGAGCTCACTCTCATCTAGTGGTGGTTGCATCCTTGCGGCTTCAGTTCTCCAACGTCATTCGTACTCCTGGAAATTCTCAGATGGCTTCTTTTGTTTGTTAGTCAATTAGAATATGTCAGGTGTAATTTCAGTATTGAATTTGAAATGAAATATGAAATCTTCAGCCATTTCCTGCCAGTCAAGCCATTTTTTAGGGTCCTGGCGCGTTTACCAGGTCAATGCTTCTCCAGACAGACTCTGAATGAACAACTACATCCTCAGCTTCTCATTTCTCCCTTTACTGACTAACTTGTCACAATATTCCCTTAAATGTGACTGAGGGTCACCTTTTCCATCAAACATGTCAAACTTGAGTGGTTTGTACCCTATCGGCATGTCAATGTCTAGATGGATGTACAATTCATCATAATCAAGGCTCTATGTTCCCTAGTGACTTGTAAGATTTTCAATGCCTTTCTTAGACCATGAAGTTGGGCATTTATCGATGCACCCGCTTTCAACTGATCATCTTTATCCATTTCTGCATATTGATCGACTTCGTACGGGACATTAACCACAACTAGAATTGTGAAGGTAGGAACTCCAACGGAATATACGGGTGGAACATGTGGCTTAAAGGGAGCAGCGACATGTACCCCAAGTATCTGCTGCATTGTAGGTATGCTATGATCATGATTACAGAAGTAATGAACAGTCCTGACTGCGGTTGGAGAAGCAGGTGGAACTCGAACGTGAGAAGGAGCATGTTGAGTTTGTTCTAGGTGATTTGGTAAGTCGGCAGAAGGAAAGTCAGCCTTTGGGAAGGTGATAGGCATCTAAAAAGTTGGGAGAGTGGTAGCCAACAGTTTGGCCAAGTCTCGCACTTTACGTAACTCTTCCCTCAAGATCTCGAGTTCTTTCTCCATGTGAGCGATTTTCTTTTCATTTTGAATGTCTCTTACGTTTCGAGAACCTTCAAGGTTCTCAATACTATCATTATGTTTGTGGCAACACGTTTAACTCGTCTCTATCAGTCATCTTTTCTTTTGATCGAATGTTGTATCGACATCAATTAAAATCCTGGATTTTTGAATTGAGTCATCCAGTTTGCAAGTCGACACAAATCAACGTACTTTTGGGAATTAATGATGAACAAAAAGAAAAGAAAACAAAGAAAAAGAGAAACTATGTTAGTTTGGTAGATATTGAAAGATGTAATAAATATGTAAGTGTAACACATATATACGCTAACTTAACGACATTCAAAATGCATCCTAATGTAGAACCTATTTTTTGCTGAGGTAGGCCTATGTTACAATTAGTTTGATAGTAAACGATCCATTTAAACACATTTTAGATTTGGAGCAAACATAACTTCATTGATCAAAGGTCGTCTTGGGTATTACAATGAGGTAGGCGATCAGAGACCTCAGAAATGAAAATACAGGGGTGGTCACAAGGCATACTAGAGGGATAGCCCACACGACACTTTGAGGAGCTACAAAAGGGTATAAAGAAGAAAGACAATCTAGGGCCAAGTTGGAGCATCTTCATCGTTCATATCATAATAGGGCCTTGGGTGGTACTCTGAAGACTCTTTAGGGTCGCGCTCGGGTGATATGTCTATCACCTCTCTCTCCCTCGGGTCATAAATGTTAGAACCCGTTTCAAAAACCTCCATGTGATCTCCCCCCCCCCCCTCCCCGCATCTTCTGGATCCTCTTATGGATCCTCTTCTGGGTCCTCTTAGGGATCCTCTTCTGGTTCTTCTTCAGGATCCTCTTCTGGTTTTTCTTCAGGGTCTTCTTTTGGGTCTTCTTCAGGGTCTTCTTCAGGGTCTTCTTTTGGGTTTTCTTCCTTTTCCTCTTCAACCACTTGGATTAAATAATTGATGGATCCAGGAACTATCTGATTGTACATGGGTGCAGTGGGTTCCATGCGAGGAAGTACTTATTTTCTAACCCAATTAATCCATTGGATATCTACGAACCCCTGGTCCCTTGTACACTTGGTTGAGCCATATGACTCACAGTAGTCCGCCAAGCGTAATACTCCGGTGTACACCAACTTTCCTCTCCAATGTTTAAATCAACCACATATTCCCATATGAATTGCAAATTTCTTATCCACCCTAGTGAGACTGAAGTGAAAGCATCCTTGTGTAATCCCATAATCGACCACAACGGAATGTCTTGGACAACTCAAAATCTCTGCATAACTCGAAGAGGTGCATATGATTGAATGCCCCTTAACCCATCCAACTCAATAAAGAACAAATATTGAGTCCTTGCAAATGTCAATCCTCTTATCCAAAAAAAACATCCATTGGATGGCATCTCCCATAAGGTTGTTCAGAAATGTGTGCCACTCTTCCCTTCCTATCTACGCTCCCGCCCAATATTGAAGGCGATCTTTGTGGCTTTTAATCCTGTAATTACAGAAGGCTATGCAGTAATCCATCTGTGGATCACGACAATACAAGTGTTCCATCTCCCAAATCTGTAACAACATATTGCACCCTCTGAAGAAGTTGTGCCCTCTCGTGCAAGCTGTCAATAATTGAAATACCTCGGGGATAATCATGTGTACCAAGGAATATCTTTGTGGATTGTCAAAAATGCTCATAACCATCAGCAATATATTGATGTCAACGAAATGAGACCTCATGGTGAAGACCATGATCCCCAAAAAGGCCATCATGAATACCCTGGGCCTCAAATACACCCATGCTCCACGGGTGTATGCAAATTCGTGTTGATGTTCATCATAACCTTCATAACGCCCAAAAATTTAAAAAAGGTAGTCCGGCTTGACTTTTTTGTTTTCCACATGTATTAAAGATGGAAAGATATTCAGTTCTAGAAAACTTAGAAAATCACCTGTATATATGACTGATGGGATCATCGGCAATCTTCCTCTAATTGGTAGTTTAATAAAACTACTAAACTCCTCCAACGTGGGAGTGATCTCAAAATTTGAGAATTTCAAAGTCACTGTGTTTGGGTCCCAGAACCCCATTAACTGATTTATGAAGACTTTGTCACCTCGTGTCCATAGAAGTGACAATAATGCTCCCAACTGGCCTCGAATATCAACTCTGCGTATTCTATGGATGTTCTACCATCAATTCTGTAGGTTATGTGGGGCTGAAACAATCATTTGGATATTTGGCAAGTCCTGGTTGTTATTCATCTAAAAGGAAGATAAAGAGTATGATAAGTTTATCTCCTCTAAATTCATTACGTGTTTTAGTTTTGATCATTTATATCAATGTCACACAAAACGTATGTCATCGAGTTTCAAAGAAAAAACACACTGACATGTGGGTAGTTTCCTAAACGCAATGACAGTACTTTATATTGTCTTGCCTAAGGCTATGCAACATGACCTATTTCTAAAGTAGCATTTTTCCTAGATGATTGAGAATGGGACTGAGTAATTGCGAGATGGCGCACTATCTTAATTAAACCAACTCTGAAACTAAGGAATTCAAAGTAAGTGTTGGAGGAGTGTGAGACACCCTTCACGTCAAGAAGTGTGTGCGCATGTGTACGGTCAAAGACTCGATAGAAAGTGCAAATGATAGTATATAAAAAGTAGAAACAGGTAATGTTTAAAAACAAATAAGGAACACAAGTTTGGATTTTACTTGCAACCTTACAATCAAAGCAATATATCATTTTGGTAAAGTAAATAATAGGCTGAAAATAAACAAGTAATCTCAAATCTTATTCCTAAATTAAGTTTTCTAAGGTTAAAACCTAAGTAAGGTCTCAGTAGAGTCGTCAAGCTATCGCACCCTATTTCGAACTAGCCGAAACAATTCACAACATAACATGGCTGTCACACTTATTTTTTTAAAATTGTTTGTTTAAGAGTCGCCACCTAATTTTAAGGAAAATATTAGGAAACCACTTTTATATGTAAATGTATAGTCTGTTTGATTTGCAAAAACCAGTGAGATTCTGAGTAAGTATTTTGGTTACTCAAGGGGAAGGTATTAAGCATCCCCCAGAGCCTATCAAAGATAGTCCTTAAACTCAATTTAGAAAAAATAATTACAAAATTTTATTCAATTATTTGCATTAAAATTCATGATAAGTAAATTTCGTTAGCTTAAGTAAAAGAGTAAAATACAAGGTTTGACATATATACGTCTATAAAATAGTAGTATATTTATCCTAGAGTCAAATAAGTAAGTAAATAAATAAATGCACTTAAAATGTACGACAATTTTATATGTTGAAAAAAATAGATGTGTCTTATATAAATTTATCCAAAATATATAAATGTTGAGTTTAAAGGATATGAAAAAAATTCATTTTATTTATATATAAAATTAAAACATAAAGAAAAATAAAATAAAATAAGATAATGTAACATTCCGGAAATGTGTAGACTAAACTAGAACTAAAATGAAAGGGGTAAAAGTCTAGGTTGAGGGCAAGGACCTAAACTACCTAGGAAGAATGAAGGAAAACCTTTTTCTCCCTCGGACCACTCGGCGAGGGGCAGCACCATCGCTTAAGTCACTTGGAGATTAGCCAAGCGAACCTCCCTCGCCTAATGGGCAGCCCCCGCCCCCCCGGCCTAGCTACTGGAATATTAGGCGAGATAGGTAGGGGATCGCCAACTAGGTTGGCGCATTGCCCAAAGACCCTCCCCATCACCTAAGTGAACTGCTCCAGGAGGGAACATTCTAAAAAAATTGGCGAGCCAAGGAACGACATGGCATGTCGCCTATGGCCCTTGACGAGCTAAGTCGTGGAAATAGGCTGATTTTAAGTTAAAGCCTTAGGGTCTTTAGTTAACCTTCCTAAATTAATCCTACAATGTTTTACTCTTTCCCTAGTAAGTATATAAGCTTTCTAGACTCAAACTTTCCCCAATTAATTCACTTTCTAGAATCAAAAAGAAAACCCAAAACTTCATCTTCTCCAAAAGATTTTCTCTTTCTAGAACTCAAAGAAGAAGAAGAGTAGAATTGGAGCTAGGGCTTGAAGATTCAAGGATATTTCACTCAAATTCTTTGAAAAAACATTACTAAGGTATGGTAGTCTTCATCCTTGGATAATTTCCATCCAAGGAGTCCCTTCAGACTTAATTTCAAAACTAGTAACTTCCCCAAAGTTAGGGTTTGGCTTCAGTCTTGTGGGTTCTTTCCAAAAATATTTTTAATGGTTGATTTATGATGAATTATGATTGAATTGATGATTTATTGTTGGTTTATGATGAATTCCCCTAAGAACTCATGAAATCCCTAATTTCCCAAATTTGGATCTTGTGATATGAATTGTTGATTCTAAAAGGATTGATATGAGATTATGCTTATTATAGTTGGGTTACTTGAATCATACAATCAATTATGTCTATTTTAGTAATTGTGGATAGGTTGATGGCTTGAGGCCTTGAAAAGCAAGATATGTTAATTATGCATGATTATGAGGGTTATGTAAGGGCCATAAGAACACTTTGAGAGTAAAGTGAGTATGATCATGATTTAGTTGTTGTTGTGTTGGGTTGTTATCCTTATGAACACATTTATGATTGAATATGATATGATGTGGAAGGTTTGTCACATATGATGATTCTAAGGTTGGAAAACTAGTCTCACCTTATGAATCTAGGAGCTATAGTAAGATCATGTTGGATAGATTGTCAAGACACTCTTCCATGATTATGAACTTAAGTCAAGACTTTAAATGTAAATTTGGGTAATCAATGCTTAGCACTGAGTGGATATTGATACGAGTGGGAGCTCTTCCATTAGTTGAGGTTGGGTTTTTCTAATAGCAATCTCTTGGGATGGAAACTCTTCCGTTAGTAGAGGTTGGGTTTCTAGTCACAATCCCCTTATCCCATAACTATGTGATCGCATAGGTCTTTAGCTAGTGGATCCCCCTAAGCTAAGAGTATGGTTCTACCTTAGGCAAGTAGGACACCCCTTTTCGGTGTGAGGTAGACACATGATTCCATGATTAGCTCATATGGTTTATGTCGATTAAAGCTTATTCCCTAATATGTTATTATGAACAAGAAGATCATTTATAGACTATAGCTACTCAAGTAGCTTTACTTGGTATGAGTAGGGGTATGGGACCTTACTTATGCATTGCACAAGTAGACTTTGAGGGTACTTATGATATGTTGTCACTATGAGATGATGATTTATGCATTTTGATATGGTTTATGACTTATGATTTCCAATGTATGCATGAGGATTTCAAACTTGGAAAAATGCATAGTGTTCAACCAAAATGTCCTTTTCAGCATATTTTCAACAATTTCTTGCATGGCTATCATACTTAGTGCATTTTTGTACTAACCCATATTTTCTACATTTCCTATAAGTGTAGGGGCCGGTTGTTGAGGTGTGCTTCTCCTATTTTTCAAAGCTTGGATTGACTATTCTCCTTGATTATTGGTGAGTCTTCATGGTTCGAGGACGGATGATGATCTTCTAGTTTCTTTTCTTGTACTTTCATTCGAGAACTATGTTGTTAAGGGTTGTGACCCTATTTTTGAGAGTCCTATTGTAATAGATGGCATTATGAGACAAGTCTAGACTTCCTCTTTACTTTTATGAAGAAAAAAATTCTTAAGACATTGAAAAGATGTTTTTTTACTCTTCATTATTCCTTTATCTGATGTTATGAATGCTAAAGGCCTATATGAGACCCCTTTTTGGGTCAAGTACACCGTGTTATATCTAAGGTGTACCCCTGGGTCGTGACAAATTTGGTAATCAGAGTAAAAGGTTTAGGATGATTCTAGGATGATGTCTCATAAGACACGTCTAGTAGAGTCTTGTTTATGGGTATGAAGTGCGCCACATTCATGAATGAGAGGCTATAAGATGTTTAGAAAATTTCACTTATTTCATTACTCTTTAGTCGTGCCTTAGAATTTTAACTCTATAAAGTCCTTTCCCTAACCCTTCTCTTGTGTCTTCAAGATATGAATACAAGAAGGGCGAATGCAAGAAGAAAAGGAGAAGAGAATGAGGATGAGAGAGTTCCTCCTCAAGATCCTCAAGTTCCTCAAGCACCTATTAATACGGGGCTATGAAAAATGTGGAAATAAGGTTGGCTCTTACTCAAGCCATGACGGACCAAGATAATAGGGGGTTGTTGCTCCGGTTAATCCATGTGGGAGTACCGTGGCTTCTAGATTGAGGGATTTTACAAGAATGAACCCTCCCGTGTTTGTTGGTTCTAAAGTGGGAGAGGATCCTCAAGAATTTGTGGAAGAGGTTTACAAGATAGTTGATGCCATGGGAGTGACTTCAGTAGAGAAAGCGGGGCTAGCCACTTACCAATTGAAAGGTGTGGCCTAAGTATGGTATTCTTAATGAAAGAAGAAAAGGCCAGTAGGAGTGGGTCCCATAGATTGGGAGGTGTTCAAGAAAGCATTCCTTGATAGGTTCTTTCCCCGAGAAATGAGTAAAGTTAAGGTGGAAGAATTTATCAACCTTCGTCAAGGAGGTATGTGTAACACCCCGAATTTTATGTGTACAAGTCCTACACATATGGAACTTGAGTTAGCTTGGTGGTATAAGTAATCAAGTTGATTTCCTAGATGAATAATGACAATAAAGAAGCTATAAGGGTAACTCCCGTACATTGCAATATTGCACGATCGAGTGAACGTCAAATTTTAGAAGTATTTAAATTCTGGATCGAAGGGATTATATTTAAGTCTAAAAGTTAAGGTGATCAAGTGTATATAAGTTTTAAGTTAAACTAAGGAGATTACGCTCGGAAAATGAATAAAAGAATTGAGGTGCTTGTTGGACTTTATAAAGCTAGCAGGTGTCACCTCCTTGCTTAGCTCAAATAGGCTAGGTAGATGGGGAAGATTAGTTCATGCCTTAGTGGGCTCACTTAAGGCCCAAATTAAATAAAAAGGAAAAGGGAATGGAGATGAGACCTCACACCAATCTGTCTAAGTCTAACTACTTGTACCCAATAACGACTAAGGCCCAAATTAAGGGTATAATTCTGGCCCATGGCTTAATATTAGAAAGGGGAAAGATTGCAGCCCAAGATGAGTACATAAAGGACCCATTTTGTGTATATATAATTCCAAGCAGATGCATCACCTACTTGGACCACTTTGACAAATTAGTGGCTGATATTAAAACTTAAGAGGTGGGGAAAAATAAGACCTTTATAATCCCCAAGTTGCTGGCCATTTCCTCACTTTTAAGAATAGATAAAAAAAATCAGATTTCTCTCTAAGCTTCTCCTCTCTCTTTCAAAGCATAGCAGCAGCCACAAGTTTCCTAGGGTTCTTGGATAAACCCAAGCCCTTGCAAGAGATGCTCCAGTTATTGAAGAGTTAAAGTTAAAAGAAAATGAGTTATAAGAATTAAGGTAAAGTGACTGCCCTATCTTTGTCTTCCTTAAACACGAGTCTAAGTATGATATTTTAAGTATACTGTTGATAAGAACTCGTGGGATGATGATGGGAAACTATGGTTTCACGTCCTCTATTGTATGTTGGATTGTTAGGACTGTTTTGGGACAGGTTGATGTGTAAACATATTGGGGACAGCTTGGTTGATGTCTGGGAAGGGTGTGAATTGTTGATATTCAAATATAGCTATGTAGTGTGCAAATGCAATAAAAGAAGGTAGGGTTGAAAGAATACCCTTAGTTTGGTAATTACGGGTTTGCTGCCCGAGAATTATTGTTGAGTGAGATTGGACTGCCTAAGCATGTTTAGTAACTACTAATACTAGTTTATCACCTACTGTATTGTAGATAAGTATTTGAAAAGAAAGGAAGGTACTTCAAGGTAACTACAAGGTGGTACAGCAAGGTATGTAAGGCTTTTCGATTTCCTACTAATTGGCATAAATCTAGACTCGTCCTCGACACATAGAGGCAGCCCTACCATCTCCAACACGACTTATGACCTTGTTCTCACTCTTTAACATGTCTCCACGTTCCAATACATGTTCATTGTCAAATTTGTACATATACATTGAATACCCTGCATGAGTTCTCCTTTTAATTAAATAAGGTCCATATATTATTTCAGCTCCTATGCATTTCACTAACTGTGTAACTACTCTCTACGTTGTTGTTCTTGCATTATATGATTATTACACATCACTTGTTGACTACATAGTCCCACAACTCAAAATGCTATGACCACCAAAAGAATCATCTGAAATTTTGACGGAAAGATATTAAATGAATTTGCTTATTGATGGGTGGTATCCCAGGGGTGGAAGAATCACCTAGCATGGGTCGATCCCAATATTACGGGTGGTATCCTAGAGGTTAAAGAAAAGCCTAGCATGGGTTGATCCCAATTTATATGTCTACCACAGATCAGCTGGTCATTCGTATTGTATGATGTGCACAGAGTGTAAAGTAAAGAATGATAAAGTAAAGAAAAGAATGTAAAGTACCTGATTCCATAATATGAGAAAAGGTGGTCTTGTATCCTTACATTGGTATATGATTTCATTTGAGTTCTTATTTCACATACAGTACTTTATGCCTTACATACTCAGTACATTCTCCCTTACTGACGTCTCTCTCTCGGGGGACCTCTAATTCATGCTGCAGGTACAGGAGCTAGTAGATCTCCCCAATAGGAGAACAGGACATCCAGCGGCTATTGGTGAGCTCTAGGTTGATTCGGGGCTTTTCGAGTCTATAGCATATATTTTGGTATTGTATAGTAGTTGAGTGTATGGCGGGGCCTGTCCCGACCTTAACCCCATAATGTTTTATCATTTAGAGGCTTTGTAGACTATGTATAGTGAAGTGTGGTTGTGTCTCGTGTCTTAGACATCATGGCCCCAACGGCCAAGTCATGTGCACTTTCTTTTGGCTTGTTAATACTGTCTACTTTCATGAAAACATGTTATCCACTATGGCAGCACCTTTAAATGTTCATAGATAGAGCATGATTATAGGTTGGTCCTCCTGAGCCTTCTCGGCAACGGGTGCCGGTCCGCCTTAATGGGATTTTGGGTGTGACAAAAGTGGTATCAGAGAAGGTCATCCTACGGAGTCTACAAAGCCGTGTCTGTGTAGAGGATTTCTTATGAATGTGTTGTTCACCATATTTATAAAGAGGAAGCTATGAGACATGTAGGAATTGTTTCTTTTCTTTCATTTCTTAGATCGTGCGATAGAACAAATGTTGTAGCAAAATCGTATCTAACTTCTGAATTGCTTTATTATAGCAAAGATGCCGGTTACGAGGAGTAAAAGTACAGGTAAGTGAGTAGATGTAGCTACCCAAGAAGGAACCATCCCACCACCACCTAATCAAGCTGTTCAAAGTGAGGCTCAAGATGAGTCTCTATCACAGACTTCTCCGACCCCTCCATCTCCAGAAGATCTAAGGAGGGAAGCTGCACCTCAAGAACCCACTATTAATGCTACCGAGCAAGATTTGAGGAATGTGGTTCAATTATTAACTCATATAGATGCTGGCCAAGGTCAAAAGTAAGAAGGCCTAGTTGCGGGTATTGGTGGTGCAGATAGGGCAGCTAGCACGCGGATACGTGATTTCCTTAATTTGGACCCTCCATCATTCACCGGGTCAGATCCTAATGAAGATTCGCAAGACTCTATTGATCAAATCCAACAAACTTTGGATGTTATGCACATGAGTGGTAAAGAAGTTGTTGAGCTAGCAACATATAGATTAAAGGGTGTAGCTATATTACGGTATGAAATTTGGAAGCAATCTAAGAGTACAGATGCACCTCCAACTACTTGGAAAGAATTTAACAAGGTGTTTCTTGATCATTATTTTCCATTGGAGATTCGAGAGGCCCGCGCAGATCAGTTCTGAAGTCATTTAGGTATATGTCGTATTGGAACAGATGCTTGTTATTAGTGTGGTATGCCAGGGCACCTAATGAGAGATTGCCCTAGCAATTTAATTCCTTTTCCAGGTATGCTCCCAATGTAGTTACTATTATGGAAGATAGAGTTCATCGATATGTGGATAGATTGGATTCGTATTTGGTTAGAGATTGGACTATTGATTCTTTAAATAAAGACATGGATATAGCAAGGATGCAAGCTTTTACACAGAAATTGGAGGATCAAAGGCAGAGAAGAAGGGCACAAGAGACAGAAAGGGGGCAGTCCAAGAGGGCTAGGTCTACCGGGCAGTTTACACCACCCCAAGGTGAGTTTAAGCCTCGGTTTTCTAATAGACCAGCTAGGCCTTCATTTCCCTACTCTACACTAGCGCTCCACCCCAATTTCGAGGGCCGAGAGGCAATCATTTTAGGCAAAAGAGTGAGAGCCAAGGTTCACTGACAGCGGGATATCCAGAGTAGGGCAGTACAAGCCATTCAATGCCTCCTAGGCAGCCTTGTAAACAATGTGGGAGAAGTCATTTAGGTATATGTCGTATTGGAACAGATGCTTGTTATTAGTGTGGTATGCCAGGGCACCTAATGAGAGATTGCCCTAAAAAACGCATGGGCGATATAGCACAACCTACTGGATCAGTTGTTGCATCGTCATCATCGGTGCCTCCTTTAGGTAGAGGTCAACAGGTTCCTACAGGTCATGGTAGAGGTGTTAGAGGAGCATCTAGTTCTAGCGAAATCCAAAATCGCACATATGTTCTTAGGGAGTCGACAGAACTTGGAGGCTTCACCTGACGTAGTAACAGGTACATTGTTCATCTTTTCTCATAATGTATATGCGTTAATTGATCCTGGTTCCACACTATCGTATTATCACTCCACTAGTTACTGGGAAGCTTAAAAGAACTCCAAAATTATTGAATAAACCATTTGAAGTGTCTACACCAACCGGTGAGTCTATTATAGCAAGAAGGGTCTATCGTAACTGCATAGTAACTATTTGTGATCGTGATACATTGGCTGACCTAATTGAACTAGAAATGGTTGAATTTTGATGTTATAATGGGTTATGGAATTTGGTTGGCTTCTTGTTATGCCACAGTGGATTGCCGAACTAAGAGAGAGCACTTTCACTTTCCAAATGAGGCAGTCCTTGAATGGGAAGGCAATGTTGCAGCGCCAAGGGGTAAGTTTATTTCTTATTTAAAGGCGAGGAAGATAATGTCAAAAGGGTATATATGTCATCTAGCTAGAGTGAGATATGTGGAGGAAGAACCACCGACTCTTCAATCTGTTCCGGTAGTAAATGATGGTAGAGGTGTTAGAGGAGCATCTAGTTCTAGCGAAATCCAAAATCGCACATATGTTCTAGGGAGTCGACAGAACTTGGAGGCTTCACCTGACGTAGTAACAGGTACATTGTTCATCTTTTCACATAATGTATATGCGTTAATTGATCCTGGTTCCACACTATCGTATTATCACTCCACTAGTTACTGGGAAGCTTAAAAGAACTCCAAAATTATTGAATAAACCATTTGAAGTGTCTACACCAACCGGTGAGTCTATTATAGCAAGAAGGGTCTATCGTAACTGCATAGTAACTATTTGTGATCGTGATACATTGGCTGACCTAATTGAACTAGAAATGGTTGAATTTTGATGTTATAATGGGTTATGGAATTTGGTTGGCTTCTTGTTATGCCACAGTGGATTGCCGAACTAAGAGAGAGCACTTTCACTTTCCAAATGAGGCAGTCCTTGAATGGGAAGGCAATGTTGCAGCGCCAAGGGGTAAGTTTATTTCTTATTTAAAGGCGAGGAAGATAATGTCAAAAGGGTATATATGTCATCTAGCTAGAGTGAGATATGTGGAGGAAGAACCACCGACTCTTCAATCTGTTCCGGTAGTAAATGAATTTATTAATGTGTTTCCGGAAGAGCTTCTAGGTTTACCCCCAGAACGAGAAGTAGAGTTTGGTATCGATTTAATTCCAGGCACTCAGCCTATCTATATTCCTCCATATAGAATGACCCCGGCAAAATTACGTGAATTAAAGGAACAATTAAAGGACTTGTTAGAAAAGGGGTTTATAAGGCCTAGTGTGTCCTCATGGGGTGCACCAGTGTTATTTGTACATAAGAAGGACGGCACGTTGAGAATGTGTATCAACTACCGACAATTGAATAGAGTGACAATTAAGAATAAATACCCCCTCCCCAGAATTGATGATTTGTTTGATCAGTTACAAGGTGCAGAGTGCTTTTCAAAAATTGACTTGAGATCAGGTTATCACCAAGTGAGGGTGAAGGAGAAGGATATACCCAAGACAAATTTCGAACACGGTATGGTCATTTTGAATTTCTCGTTATGTCATTTGGGCTAACAAATGCACCGGCAATTTTTATGGATTTGATGAATAGGGTGTTCAAGCCATTCTTGGATGTATTTGTGATATTATTTATAGATGATATCTTGGTGTATTCATGATCAGAAGAGGACCATGCACATCACTTACAACAGGTATTACAAGTTCTTTGTGATCGGCGGTTGTATGCCAAGTTCTCCAAATGTGAATTTTGGTTAAAATTAGTGGCGTTCTTGGGTCATATCGTATCTAATGAAGGAATAAGGGTTGATTCACAAAAGATAGAGGTCGTGAAAGATTGGCCAAGACTAACAACACCCACAGAGGTTCGTAGCTTCCTAGGGTTGGCAGGTTATTATAGAAGGTTCGTTGAAGGATTTTCTTCTATTTCTGCACCTTTAACTAAGCTAACACACAAGGCAGCTAAATTTCAGTGGAATGATGCATGTGAAAGAAGCTTACAAGAGTTGAAATGTAGGCTAACTCCCGCACCTGTATTAGTACTTCCGGAAGGCACAGAGGGGTATACAGTATATTGTGATGCTTCAGGGGTTGGTTTAGGATGTGTACTCACGCAGTATGGTAAAGTAATAGCTTATGCCTTAAGACAACACGGCCACATGAGAGAAACTACCCAACACGTGATCTTGAACTAGCAGCGGTTGTATTTGCTTTAAAGATATGGCGCCACTATTTATATGGGGTTCACGTTGACATATATACAGACCATAAAAGTTTGCAATACATCTTCAAGCAGAAGGATCTGAATTTGAGGCAGCGAAGATGGTTAGAGTTAATAAAAGATTATGACGTTGATATACTATACCATCCAGGGAAAGCAAACGTAGTAGCCGATGCTGTCAATCGCAAGACAATATCAAGTACTAATGAGCAGACCATGGAAAAAGAAGGGATGGCAAAGGATCTACGTCAACTAGCTAGTTTGGGAGTTCGTCTTCTTGAAACCCCAAAACAAGGGATTGTAGTGCACAATGCGGCAGAATCTTCATTAGTAGTTGAGGTGAAAGAGAAGCAGTTCAAAGATCTTACTCTACAACGACTTAAGGAGAAGGTAAATCAAGGTACGACAAAGGGATTTGAGCTTAGACAAGATGGAGTACTTTGTTGTCAAAACAGATTGTGTGTACCTAATGTTAATAGTCTAAGAAGGAGGATAATGACATAAGCACATCATTCAAGATATTCCATCCATCCGGGATCAACTAAAATGTACCATGACTTGAAAGGAGTGTATTGGTGGGGGGACATGAAGAAAGACATTGCAGAATTTGTGGCTCAATGTCAAAACTGCCAGCGAGTCAAAGTAGAGCACCAAAAGCCGGGAGGTTATATGCAGTGTATGGAGCTTCCAACTTGGAAGTGGAACATGATCAACATGGATTTTTTCACTGGTTTGCCTCGCTCGTTTCGTAAGTTTGACTCCATATAGGTAATAGTTGATAGACTCACCAAGTCAGCACATTTCTTGCCAGTTAAGAGTGATTATATAGCTGAAGAGTATGCAAAGTTATATATTAAAATGATAGGTCGGCTACATGAGGTTCCAATCTCTATTATATCTGATCGATGAGCTCAATTCACTACTAAGTTTTGGAAATCATTCCAAAAGAGTTTGGGAACACAAGTGAATTTAAGTACAGCCTTCCACCCTCAAACGGAAGGTCAAGCAGAACGCACAATCCAAAAACTTGAGGATATGCTTCGATCTTGTGTCTTAGACTTCAAAAGTATCTGGAATGATCATTTGCCACTTATTGAGTTTTCCTACAATAATAGTTATCATTCTAGTATCAAAATGGCACCTTCTGAAGCTTTATATGGAAGGAAGTGCAGATCACCAATTGGCTGGTTTAAAGTAGGCGAAACTGCTTTATTTAGACCAAACCTTGTTCTTCAAGCTATGGAAAAAGTTAAGGTGAACCAACAACGACTAGCAACAGCTCAAAGCTGACACAAATCATATGCAGTTGTTAGAAGAAGAGGATTAGAGTTTTCTATAGGAGATTGGGTGTTCTTGAAAGTATCGCCAATGAAAGGGTAATGAGATTTGGTAAAAAGGGAAAGTTGAGTCCACGCTACATAGGGCCATATAAGATTATTTGAAGAGTTGGCCAAGTTGCATATGAGTTAGAGCTACCTCAAGAGATTTCAGCAGTTCATCCGATGTTTCATGTCTCAATGCTTCGGAAGTGCGTAGGTGACCCATCTTATATCACTCCTATAGAAGATATACAAGTTACAGGGGATCTCACCTATGAAGAAGTACCTATTGCTATTCTGGATTGTCAGGTTAAAAAGCTAAGGCATAAACAAATGGCTTCAGTAAAGGTGCTTTGGAAGAACCAACAAGTAGAAGAAGTAACGTGGGAAGCTGAGGAAGAGATGAAATCCAAGTACCCTTATTTATTTGAACCTAAAGGGGAAGTCCAAGGTGCTGAATGGGGGCATTAATAGGTATGCATGAAAGGGTATTTATTATGTGGTTAGAAATTGATTTACACTAAGGATTGAACTTATTTAAGCTATCAGATTATGCTAGCATTCGAGGATGAATGTTCCTAAAAGGGGGAGTATGTAGCACCCCGAATTTTATGTGTACAAGTCCTACACATATGGAACTTGAGTTAGCTTGGTGGTATAAGTAATGAAGTTGATTTCCTAGATGAATGGTGACAATAAAGAAGCTATAAGGGTAACTTCCATACATTGCAATATTGCACGATCGAGTAAACGTCAAATTTTAGATGTATTTAAATTCTGGATCGAAGGGATTATATGTAAATCTAAAAGTTAAGGTGATCAAGTGTATATAAGTTTTGAATTAAACTAAGGAGATTACGCTCGGAAAATGAATAAAACAATTGAGGTGCTTGTTAGACTTTATAAAGCTAGCAGGTTTCACCTCCTTGCTTAGCTCAAATGGGCTAGGTAGATGGGGAAGATTAGTTCATGCATTAGTGGGCTCACTTGAGGACCAAATTAAATAAAAAGGAAAAGGGAGTGGAGATGAGGCCTCACACCAATCTGTCTAAGTCCAACTACTTGTGCCCAATAAAGACTAAGGCCCAAATTAAGGGTATAATTCTAGCCCATGGCTTAATATTAGAAAGAGAAAAGATTGCAGCCAAGATGAGTACATAAAGGGCCCATTTTGTGTATATATAATTCCAAGCATATGCGTCACCTACTTGGACCAATTTGATAAATTAGTGGCTGATATTAAAACATAAGAGGTGGAGAAAAATAAGACCTTTATAATCCCAAAGTTGCTGGCCATTTCCTCACTTTTAAGAATAGATAAAAAAAATCAGATTTCTCTCTAAGTTTCTCCTCTCTCTTTCAAAGCATAGCAGCAACCACAAATTCCTAGGGTTCTTGGATAAACCCAAGCCCTTGCAAGGTAAGATAAGTGAAATTACTAATGGATTTAGCCTAGTTCTCTCATGGAATGCTAGATAAACATGTTATTAGTTAAGAACAAGTAGAGGACTGAATCTGTGAAAAGTTTAATTGCTCACTTTCCTTTGTTATTGAGAAGCTTTTCTCTTTTTCTTTGGCCTATGTGAAGGGAAGCTCAAGTTATTGAAGAGTTAAAATTAAAAGAAAAA